>NC_058133.1:45533145-45545760 GCF_016433145.1 Gracilinanus agilis | reverse complement strand
AAGGAAGGAAGGAAGGAAAGAAGGAAGGAAAGAAGGAAGGAAAGAAGGAAGAAAGGAAAAGAAAGACTTGCCCCTTTCCTGTCTATAGGATAATCTCACAAGAGAGTCATTAGCTTCAGCACCAATGGGCTCTCATTCATGGACAGGTGTTGTGCTTTGGCAATCTTTTTTTTTTCTTTAGTCAGATTTACCATTCTGCCAGTCACAATGACATCATATAACTGTGTGCTGTGCTGCACCAGATACATTCTACCTTTCCATCTCTTTATGTCTATGATTTCTACCTCTCCAGAGATTGCTTCACAGCCAACTCCTGATACAATTTCCTCCTCACACCGGTGGCTTCGTGGCCGATCACTGATGCACAAAGATTGCCCACACTGGAGATAAAAAACATTCGCATGAATTCTAAACAAGGAAATGGCTTCCTCACCAGATGCTGTTCCTTTGACTTTTTTTTGCTTGATTTCTGCTTTCTGTCCAGGCTTGCAGGGCCCAGGTGTCCAGTTATAATAACAAAAAGGCCTTACCAGGTGTAAGCATTTGGAGAAACCATGGGCCCTTCAGAGGAGCAATGAAACAAATCACCAGTGGAAGGCCCTGTGATTCTTGAATGGGCAGCTTTAATTGCTATGAGTCCAATTCTCTACCTCTCAGAATTTAATGGGGCGTGTGAAATTCAAAAGCCTGGGGAATCAGTGCCAGGCTATCTATTTGGACATGGTGGATAGGTTAGAAGACCTTTCAAAGCCCAGGATTTTAGAGTTGGAAGGGATCTCATCAAACCTATACCTGAAAAAGATTCCTCGCTATAAAATCCCTAACAAAAAGCCATTTCAGCAACCTCCACTGAAGACAAGCCCCTTGTACCTGAAACAGTCTAGTCTACTCTCATCTTGCTGTCATTGTTAGGAAGTTTGCTTTTATGCCAAGTTGAAATTTGCCTCTTTGCAAATATTTTCCTATCACTCCTGATTTTGCCTACTAGGGCCAAATGCACCTAATCATTCCTCCATCTGATAGTCCTGCATTTACTTGAAGATAATTCCCATTGCCCCCACCCTCTCAATCATCTCTTTACGAGGTTAAACAACCCCAAGTCCTCCAGTAGTTTTGGTACAAGACTGTAATCCCTGCTATTTGTGGAGGCTGAGGTGGATAGATGAGTTTCTCCTGAGTTCTGAACTTCAGAGATAACACCAACCCGGTGTCCATCCTAAATCTGGCATAAATGTGACAAACTCTACTGCCTAAAGAGAGGAGAATTAGCCCAGGCCCCCATGCAGATCATCACTGAGATGGAGTCATGAATGGCCACTACATACCCAGCCTAGAAACAATTAGGAGACCTAGTTTCTCCTAGAACAGTGAGTCCCAAAGTGGGTGCCATCGCCCCCTGGTGGGTGCTGCAGCGATCCAGGGAAGTGGTGATGGCCACACTTTTTTTTGTATTACATTCTATTCTGAGTTCAATAAATAGTTTCATAATTTCCAGGGGGCTCTAAGTAATATTTTTTTCTGGAAAGGGGGCGGTAGGACAAAACAGTTTGGGACCCACTGACCTAGAACAACAATAACAAAGCAACATCTTCCCCCATCCCCAATTGCATTAATCAATCCTCTTGGCTTGAATTCCAGAGCCTTTTCTATCTTGGTAACCCTTCTCTGGGTATTTTCCAGTTAAGCAATGGCCTTCCTAAACTGCAACGCCCCCAACTGAACAACATCCTTCAGATGTAGTGTGAGTAAGGCAGAGTTAGGGATGGGAATATTCCCTCCTTATTCCTAGAACTTATGCCTGGAATACAGCCTATGATCACTATAGCTTCTTTACTTTCTCTATTACACTATTTTTGTTGTTGTTTTTAATCCTTATCTTCTGTTTTAATATCAATTCTAAAATACCATTTCAGGAATGGCTAGGCAATCGGGATTAAGTGACTTGCTCAGGGTCTTACAGAGAGGAAGTGTTTGAGGGCAGATTTGAATCCAGGTCCTCCTAACTCCATTCTATCCACTGAGCTACCTAGCTTTCCTTCTGAATTACACTGCTGTCTCATATTAAGCTTGCATTCACCCAGGACCCTCAATATCCTCCCAGGAAATTCCATCTAATTACTCTTTCCCTCCTTACAGGATCAAAGTTTTGATCCCAACTATAGACTTTATATACTTATCCCAATCATAGTTCATCTTTTTTATAAATATTCTAGTGCATCAAGATCTTTCTGGATTCTGACTCTCTCAATCATTATGTTAGATAGCAAAGTTTACCAGGCATGTCCCCAGCAGACAAGTTATATTAAAAAAAAAGATTAGTGAAAGATATCCCAGTATCTTAGCCTCCAGGAAAACCTGGGTTTAAATCTTGCCCCTAACACTTACTGGCTGTATCACCCTGAACAGTCATTTAACTCATAAGCCTAGGCAGTTTCCTAGGACTAAGTCACCAACGGGTTCCAGTTCTAGAGTTTCTCATCCTTAGTGTGAAACACTAAGCTTTTTGAGATTGTATATCATCTGTTTATCTAGTGTTCAGACATTTCTTGTTAAACAGAATACTTTAGCCATGAGAGAGTGTCTGGGACTCAGTTTCCCTATGCATAATGTAAGAATTTAAGATCATTTGATCCAATTTTAACATTCTATGATTTAATATAAGCTAAACATAGGGAACAACAACCACAAACTTCCTTTGTAGAACTGTTCATCCTTTTGGGGCAGCTTGGTGGTGCAATGGATTGAGCAATGGGCTTGGAATCAGCAATACTCATCTTCATGAGTTCAAATCTCAGACACTAGCTATATGACCCTAGGCAAGTCACTTAACCCTGCTTCAGTTTCCTCATCTGTAAAATAAGCTAGAGAAGGAAATGGCAAACCATTCCAATATCTTCACCAAGGAAACCCCAGATGAGATCACAGAATCATACATTACTGAAAAGCAACTAGATAGCAGGTATACGGGTTCTCTACCTGAAGATTTCAATTTCATTGATTCTGAATCTCTATAATGACCAGTTCTAGCCTCACCTCCTCTTCCCCTCCTTCTTTGCCTACAGTTTAGAATTTGGGAAAATCCCTCCTACAAGACTGTCAGGAATCAGGCAATATTATATAGTAAGATGGAATCTGAAAGGGATCATTCAAGAGTTCCTCACCCTGAAGCACTCTTCGAGATGCTATCATCTCCTCATCTCGTATTCAGGTATTTGGGACTTACCATGAAGGGCAGGATGTTGGAGAATCAAAGAAAGCCTTTCTTCATGAGATGCTCTGTAAGCACCAGGGAACAAGGCAGATGAAGACCAGTGGTGAGAATGCTTCAGCTCATCCATACAAGGAAATGGGGATACTTAGCCCTAGAAAGGAAGACTTAGGAAAGAGTGGACACTTGTTTTCAGGTATTCTAAGATGAAAAAGGGACAAGACTCCTTTTACTTGATTCCAGAGAGGAAAATTAGAAGCATCTTGAACTTAGCATGTCCCAAATAGAACTTATTCTCTTTCCCCAAAAGATATACCTCTTTTCCAAAATTTCCCATTCTGTTAAAGGTACAATCGCTCTTTTGGTTACTCAGGTTTATGAAGTCAAAGTCATCTGGGATCACCTTCAACCTACATATCCAACCACTTACTACATTTTGTTAGTTCTTCTGCAACATCCCTTACTTAATTTTTGTTTTCATTTATTTATTCATTTATTTATCTATCTATCTATCCATTCATTCATTCATTGTTTGTTCATTTATTTATTTGTTTGTTTGTTTTTAAAGCCTTTACCTTCCATCCTGGAGTCAATACTGTGTATTGGTTCCAAGGTAGAAGAGTGGTAAGAGCTAGCAGGTATTGTTTTATTTTTTTAAAGAGTCTATTGGCCCCCTTTTACCTCTAAGTTTTTATTAAATTTTTTAAAAATTTAAACCCTTACCTTCTGTCTTAGAATCAATACCATATATTGGTTCTAAGGCAGAAGAGTGATAAGGGCTAGGCAATGGGGGTTAAGTGACTTGCCCAGTGTCACACAGCTGGGAAGTGTCTGATGCTGATGCCAGATTTGAACCCAGGACCTCCCATCTCTAGACTTGGTTCTCAAGCTACCCAGCTGCCCCCTACCTCTAAGTTTAAATGAAAACTCCTCAGGATAGCTAGATGGCTCAGTGGATTGAAAGCCAGGCATGGAAAGGAGACATCCTGGATTCAAATGTGACCTCAGATACTTCCTAACTGTGTGACCCTGAGCAGGTCACTTAACTCCAAATGCCTGGTCCCTACTATTCTTCTACCTTGGAACTGATATTTAGCATCAATTTTTAGATAGAGGGTAAAGTTTAAAAAAAACAACACAACAGGCATTTAAAGCCCTTTGCAACTTTGCTCCAACCTTTTCAGGTTTGTGACATATTATCCATATTTACATTATTTGTTACTAGAATTAATTTAGCATACTTATTGCATTACATGTGCATTCCTTCATGTAGTCTATATTCTAAGAAAACTGCCTTTCTTGCAGTTCCTAATAGATGGCAATCTATCTCCTACCTCCCCGACTTTTTACAGCTGACCCTTATATCTGGAATACTCTGTCCTCATCTCTTAGAAGAAAAGACTCTTTTGCTTGTTTCTGTATCTCCAACACTTAGCATAGCACCTGGCACATAGTAGGTACTTATTAATTAACTCAAAAGTCCTCTTTTGTGTAAAGCAGTGATTCCCAAAGTGGGCGCCACCGCCCCCTGGTGGATGCTGCAGTGATCCAGGGGAGAGGTGATGGCCACAGGTGCATTAATTGCTATTAAAATTTAAAAAAAAAAATAATTTCCAGGGGGCTAAGCAATACTTTTTTCTGGAAAGGGGGTGGTAGGCCAAAAAAGTTTGGGAACCTCTGGTGTTAAGGTTTTCTAGCTACCTTCCTGACACTAATGCCTCCCTCCCTTCAAGATTTATTTTATATATATTTATGTGTGTTATTTGCCTGGCCTGATAAAATTTCATCTCCCAGAGGGTTGGGATTATTTCATTTTTGTCTTTGCATTCCTAATGCCAGAACAGTGCCTGGCACATATGAATAATGCAATAAATGCATGTCGATTGACTGTGAATGGACATAATGCCTTGATGTAGGGGAAAATTCCTAACAATGAGAGCCAACCCAAAGTGGAATGGGCTGCCCTAGAAGGTGCTGGGTTCTCCCTCTCCTCAGAACAGGGATCAGCAACGAGTGGGTGATCACTCATCAACTCTGATTTAAAGATAAACCCTTTTCCCCCAATGTGGATCAGACTAAAAATGGTCAATAAAGTTCTCTTCCAACTCAGAGAGTCTGTATTTGAAAAGGAAGAGTCCAGACTTTTCACAAAATTTTGGGGGGGAACCATAGGAACAAAAATAAAGCTAAGCAAAGGCCTGGGTGCTTCTTAGAAGCTTTCCTGGGTAATTCTGAAGATGAAGGGAAGGGGGACAACATTGCCCAGCTTTTGGCAAGCTTCTGTTTTTCTCCTTTCCAGTATGAGAGGGCAGGAGGGGCAGCGAGGCACCCAGCCATGCTGCATTGCAGGTAATCAATTGCTCAAGGACTGCAATAATTAGGAGATGCATTCATAAGCTCGAGCTTCTTCGCTTTCATTTGAAAGGATGAATAGTAAGTACCAGGGCACTAAAAAGACTTAAAAATATGTAAAGGCTCCCAGAGAAAAAGAAGAAGCTGTGGTTAAAAAACAACACAAATAAAACAAAACAAAAAAAAAACCCAACCCTCTAGGGGTTTCTTTAAGCACAGAAAAAAAATGACTCCATCCCAAACAGCTCCAGAGCTCCCTGCGGCTTTTCAAAATATTATCATTTGGACATGGCTTGTGTGATTCCCTTGTATAATATTTAAAGAGGGCACGGGCCATGTTTATACGGCTCCTGTGGGGACTTGGCCTTGGCAAGTCCCATTGCTTAAGACTGGAGTGGTGGTTTAAAGGGCAGTGCAGGAAGAATCGATAATCAGGGAGCAAAAGTGAAAGGCTCATCCACTTTCTGCCTGCCAAAAGTCACTTTGTTTTCCTCCTGTGGCCACTGGTGTGAGGGCCTGTACTGAGGCCAGTAGCTTCTCCTATTGCAAAATGGCGACCCTAAGATGATGCTCTCTCCCTTCTTTATATTAGTAAAGTAAATTTTCACTGAAGAAAGAAACTGGCAGAAATCCATCCAGTTCTCCCCCTATTTCTGTCCTGTAAAATATAGTTCCACATTTGGAACTCTCTCAACCAAATCTTCCCCTGTTGATGCTGTCAGATACTTACAGATTAAAAGCTTTTTTTTTTATTGGACACATGGGATTTGCTAGTTATTGTCATCATTATTATATTATTTAATGTGTGGTTAGCCAGGCCCCATTGCCTCAGATTGTGATTATATCCCAACCCAATAGAATAATAACAACTACATTTAAATTGCTCACCTTCACAACAATCCTAGGAGATGGGTGCTATTATTATTCTCATTTTATAGATGAGGAAACTGAGGCAAATAAAAGTTAAATGACTTGCCCATTGCTAGGGAATGTCTTGGGTTAGACTGGAACTCAGATCTTCCTGTCAGGCCAGGCATTCTAACTACTGTACCACCTACTAGGACAGTGATGGCAAACCTTTTAGAGTGGGTGCCATCGCCCCCTGGTGGGTGCTGCAGCAATCCAGGGTAGCTGTGATGGCCACAGGTGCATTTATCTTTCCTATTAATTGCTATTAAATTTTTTAAAAAATTAATTTCCAGGGGGCTAAGTAATATTTTTTTTGGAAAGGGGGTGGTAGGCCAAAAAAGTTTGGGAACCACTGATTTAGAGGATTGAGTGATGTGAGAAATGTCCTCAGGCACTGGTGGAGAGGGGGAAGGGAACAGCCCGACCCTTTGTTCCTCTGGCTTTCTAGTAACAAACTCTGGCAAACCCTGTCCTGGGGCAATGGCACACAAAGCCCACAGAGAGGGCTCTGAGTGATACCTCTGGCCAAAGGTCCACCATCATGGTACTAGGTCAAGAAGCATACTTGCTTTGAATATGGAGGCCTTAAAGGGGTAAGATTCAGGTAGCAATAATAAAATTTATAATTATAATAACATAATGCTTTAAGAATTAAAAAATTTACATGTTAACCCATTTGAGTCTCACGACAACCTTCTGAGGTAAGCACTATTGTTAACCCCATTTTTCTGATGAGGAAACTGAGTCACAGAGAACTTAAGTTTACTTGCCCAGAGACACACAGCTAGTAAGTGTCTGAGGCAGGATTTGAACTCAGGGTCTTCCTAATTACAAATCTCACCTTCTATCCATGGTAGAGTTTGAATCCTAACTTTGATGATTACAAATCATGTGATCATCGATAAATCACTTAATCTCTCTGAAACTTTTTTCTTCTTCTTTGTAAAGTAGGTCTGATAATAACTATGGTTCCTAACTTATAGGGTTGTAGTAAAGTTCAAATGTAATTATGAAATTATCATTTATGATGCTCTCCCCAATCATGCTGAAGGCTAGCATCTGAGCCAGGAGTCAGTAATGAATCTGAATAAGGAAGCCTAGGTACCTTAATATAACCAACCAACCAATTAACTAATTGGTAGTTATTGTATATTAAGCTATAAAGATAGCATGACAGAGAGCCAGCCCTGGAATCATGAAATTTGGGTTCAAGTCTCACATCCAGCTGGAGACAGTTATGACCACCCAAAAGTCATTTGGAATAGAAATCTAGGCTGGTGAACAATAAGATGGCCAATGTGGGAGGAAGCCAAGATGCTTTGAGATCCATCCTGCAAAGAAACCACAGTCAGAGGGGAGAGAGTCAGGAAGAGAGTGATAAGGAAAATAAGGTGGTGGTTTGGGAAGGAGAAAAGACAGAAAGTACCAAAGATTTTCGGAAGAAGAAATTTCAAAGACATTGAACATTAACAGATTAATTCAACAGTAAAAACAGAAGGAAATATGGCCTCCAAATCTAATGAATCAGTTCAGGTCTCTATGACTAAAATACTGCAAAGTGAAAAAAAAAGTGATGGGACACTTGATAAGACAGAGGAGTCTGTGAAATTTGAGAAGAACATAGAACCACATTACATTGTTCCTGAGTATTTAAAAAGATATCAAAAATAATGAGCAGAGTAGAAAAACTGGAATCTGCAATGAAGAGCTTCATTGAAGATACAAAAGAGAGAACAGTTGACTGGGAATGCAAATACAGAAGTGAAAGGCAAGTTAGAAGAGAAGCAAAAACCAAAAACATCAAAAGAAAATATGCTTACTATGCAAGCAAAAATATGGATCTCAAGCAGAATGCAAAAAGACAATCTAAGGATCATAGATCTATAAAAACTGCTGAGAAAACTGGAAATCAGTCTGGCATAAATTAGGCTTAGATCAACACCTTTCACAGTACTTCACAATATATTCTGAATGGATATGTGACCTTAATATTAAAGATCATACTGTTAAAAAAAACAACTAGAAGGGAAATAAAACATACCTCTCACAGCTGTAGGTAAGAGATAAATTCTTAACCAAATAAGAGATAGAGGCATTTACAAAAGATAAAACAGATAGTTTTGATTGCTTGAAATGGAAAAGCTCCTGCATAGATAATTTTAATGAATCTAGGATAAAAAAGAAAGTAGTTAAAGGGGGACAATATCTTTGAATTAAATTTCTCTGATAATGGTTTGGTATCCAAGATTAAGAAACAATTAATAAAACATGCATATACCATTCCCCAACATATAAGTAGTCAAAGGATATTAACAAATATTTCTCAAAAGAACTGCAAAATATTTACAAGAACATGAAAAAGAATGCTCGAACTCACTAATAATATGAGAAATGCAAATTAAAATATCCCTAAGGTTTCACCTCACATCCTGCAAAGTGGATAAATGACAATAATCAATATGGGGGGGTTGTGGGAAGATGGGCACTTTAAAATATTGTTGGTGGAGCTGTGAAGTGATGCAACCATTTTGGAAAGCAATTTGGAATTACACAAATTAAGTGACTAAAATTTTCATACCCTTTGAATCAGAGGTTCTAAGGAAAGCATCAATTTTAAAAAGTCCCCACATACTCCAAAATAGTTATAGCTTTTTGTGATAGTTAAATAATGAAAACAAAATAGATGCCCATTAATTGGGGAAAGACTAAATAAATTGTGATACATGAATGTAATGGAATAATACTGTGGTATAAGAAATGATGTGCATAATGAACACAGAGAAGCAATGGAAAGATCCATATAAACTGATCAAGAATGAAGTAAGAAGAACCAAGAAAACAATATACAGATTAACTACAACATAAATGTAGAGAACAACCACACACCAAAAAAATCAAAAGCAAATGAAATAGGTGGCTCAGTGGATTGGGAGCCAAGCCTACAGACAGGAGATCCTAAATTTAAATCTGGCCTCAGACACTTCCTAAGTGTGTGACCCTGGGAAAATCACTTTAAAAAAAACAAAACAAATTAAATAGAATTTTAGAGATCAACTGAGACTAGAATGAAGAGATATGAAAAGACTTCCATACTACCCCTTTGAGGAAGTGGAAGATCTAGAGATTATACATTGCACATGTTTTCAGACTTTTTCAATGGATCAATCAATTATGCTACTTTTTTTCCTCTCTTAAAAATACTATTTATTATATGGGATGGCTCTTGAGGAGAGAGAAGGATATATGGGATGCTATAGTGATATAAGAAAGAGAAAATATCAATAATAATTTATTTTTAAAAAGAGAATAGCAGCTAGGTCAATTTTGTTGGAATGTGTAGTACATCAGAGCAAAGCAAAATAGCATTAGTCAGTCCTTCTCATTGCTCTTATTTCCACTTCCAATGACATCTAGTCCTTCCAACATTCTTTCCCCAAATGTTGCCTGTGGAGTTCATAGCTGCCATAGTTTTGACATATCTCTTCCCAAGATTCTATGATTCTAGAAAATAATCATAATCATAATCACATCAAATCCCAAACATCTTCCATATCATGAAGAGATGGGCAAAGGCAAGTCAAGGAAAATCCAGAGTGAGGTATAGTGGGAACTTTATGTACCCTAAGACTATTACAGTGGTTGTGAAGGCATGGCAAGAACCCTAAAATGTATAATAGCATCAAAGGACCTATAAATAGACCTATGAGTACCAGCCATTGCTACCATAAGAACCACATAATAAATGGTAAAATTTCCAAAGACAAGTATCGAGCACCATAATGGCAGAACTAACTTGAGTGAACCACTGAAGATCTATGGAATGGTATTGGAGGGATACATCAATATCTATCTGTTGTATATACCCACAAAATAATTCATTATAGTTTAAAATTTTTTCTACAGAGACCTGAGAAGAAAAAACACCAGGAAAGAGAAAGACCCACTCACAAGAGAAAGAAGGAGGATGTGGAACATTTCTGGCCATTTCTATGGTCACAAAAAATACAACAAGAAAAATATGTCAGGTCAACAAATTTTTATTATGCACCTACTATGTGCCAGCCATTGTGCTAAGTACTGGGGACATATTGAAAGGCAGATAATAGTATTTTCTCTCAAGAGAGCTCATATTCTAATGGTGGAAGACAACATGAAAAAATATGTACAAACAATTTATATGCAGGATAAACGAAGTAATCTCAGAAGGGAGGCACTAGCATTAAGAGGAAACAAAAAATCCTTCCTGTAGAAGATGAGATTTTAGCTAAGATTTGGAGGAAACTAGGGAATCCAAGAGTGGAGAGGAGAAGGAAGAGAGTCCCATGCCTGGGAGACAGCCAGAGAAAATATCCAGAGTCAAGAGATGGAGTGTCTTTTTTTTTTTGGTGGAATAGCAAAGAGATCTGGGTCATTGGATAGAAGAGTATATGGGTGGGAGTAAGGTGCAAGAAGAGTGATAAGATTGGAGGTGTCTAGGTTATGAAAAGCTTTGAATGACAGAGAATATTATATTTGTTCTTAAAGATGATAAGGATTCATTGGTTTATTTAGTTCAGGGAGGGTAGGATTGGGACATGACTGGAACTGCTCTTTAGGAAAATCCCTTTGGTAGGTGAATGGAGGATGGATTGGACTGGGGAGACAATAGTTCAATGATTCGATCAATGGACAAATACCTACAAAAAACACTGGTTTCTTTCAGACAAGACATACTGGGCTTAAAGATATCAGAGAGAATCCTGCATTCTCATTGGAATTCTGAAATCAAAGGTGAATGAGCAAAATACATTTAAATCAATGAACATCTACCCACTTACCAATTCTAATATATACTTTTGGAATTATGGAATAGGCCATAACAAATTTTAAAACTAACAAAAATCCATATTCTATCAATAAGACAATATTAATGGCAGCCATGCAAAAGTTTGTAATTCCTTGCCAAAAGGGAGGAAGAAAATCAATAAACATTCTTAGACCACATGGTAAACATGTCAAAAATCTATAGAAATGCTTTTGGAACAAACAAATATGACTTCACCAAGCAATAGAAAAAGCTGATAATAGGTACAAAGCATTGGAATTGTCAAGCATAGCCAAAGTGGATTTAACTCTGGAAGAAGCCTCTGAAACTGTTTATATCCAAGACTGGAATCAAGAGGCTTTCCATGGACAACAGTTGCATGAACTCAATCAACCCTATTTTGATAAGGGAACACTGAGTAAAAAGCTGAATCAATTGGATTTGTTTATAAAAATGGAGGCATTATTTATGATGGGAATTCAGGACCATGCTATTATTGCCACTGAAAATTACAGAAGTATTATCTTTAAGGGGCCCAGAATTTAGTGATCAATGAAAATTATGCAAAAAAAAATATACGACACATCCCCAAAGACTATAAAATGTTAACACCTATCAAGAAATATCCTGGTGACTAGAATCACACGTTAAAAGCTCATTATCTTCCTTGGACTGACAATCAATAAATTTTCATATTATAAATATAAACCTTAAAATATTCTGAAACTACAATATTCTGAACCAATAAACCATACTGAAAAGGGACCATTATCAAAGACTAAACTCTTGACCACAATTGTCCAGACATGACACTGATTCATAAAAAAAATAAGAAAAATATTTTAGTATGTAAAACCATAAATCTCTATTATAGGTAGCTTGCTTTCATACATATCTATATATGTGCTTACATATATGTTCAACAAATTACTTTATGCTTATGTTTTAATGATCCTTCTTTGTTTTTCCTCCTCCTCCTCCTCCTCCTCCTCCTCCTCCTCCTCCTCCTCCTCCTCCTCCTCCTCCTCCTCCTCCTCCTCCTCCTCCTCCTCCTCCTCCTCCTCCTCCTCCTCCTCCTCCTCCTCCTCCTCCTCCTCCTCCTCCTCCTCCTCCTCCTCCTCCTCCTCCTCCTCCTCCTCCTCCTCCTCCTCCTCCTCCTCCTCCTCCTCCTCCTCCTCCTCCTCCTCCTCCTCCTCCTCCTCCTCCTCCTCCTCCTCCTCCTCCTCCTCCTCCTCCTCCTCCTCCTCCTCCTCCTCCTCCTCCTCCTCCTCCTCCTCCTCCTCCTCCTCCTCCTCCTCCTCCTCCTCCTCCTCCTCCTCCTCCTCCTCCTCCTCCTCCTCCT
>NC_058133.1:45460468-45524766 GCF_016433145.1 Gracilinanus agilis | reverse complement strand
CTTCCTTCCTTCCTTCCTTCCTTCCTTCCTTCCTTTCTTTCTTCCCTCCCTTACCTTCCATCTTAGAGGCAATACTGTGTATTGGTTCTAAGGCAGAAGAGTGGTAAGGGCTAGGCAACTGTGAATTGAAGGGGTAACTGTGTGAGGCTAAATTTGAACCTAGGATCTCCTGTCTCTATGACTGAGTCTCAATCCACTGAGCCAACAAGCTGCCCTAAATAATTTGTTTATTCTGATATTTATCTATATTCTATATTTATCTATCTTTAAAGATTTATGCTTTCATTGTTATGGGGGTTCCCTTTACATCAATGCAGATCTCATCCTCTCTAAATTTGGCAGATGTTGTTAAAGAGTCACTGGGGCCAAAGAATTCATTTGGCCAACCTGGTGAGGAGTCCAGGCAGCGTGGTTCAGTGGAAGGCATCAGATGCTTTGTGTTCAAACCCCAACTCTGCTACTGATCACTGTGTGATTTGGGGAAAGTCCCTGAACCTCTCTGGCCTTAAGTTTCTTCATCTGTAAAATAAGAGATTGGACAAGATGGCCTCTAAAAAGTCCTTTCCTGCATTAAGGCTCTGATCTTATGACCATCCATCTTGTCCCCAAATACCAGACAGATGGTCCATCTCCAGGTCCAGCACTGAAACCTTTATACTGGTTCCTTATCAATCTTGTCTAAGGTAAAATAAAAACCATTCAGACCAATATTTAAGCTCTCCACAACTTGCATCCAATCTACCTTTCCATGCTTATTTTATTTTGTTTTTCCTTAAGAATTCTTCATTACAGTCAAACCATATGACTAGTTACTACCCAGATATGAAAACGCAATTCCTACATCCATGCATGGGAACAGGCTGTCCTCATGCAAGGAATGTATTCTAACCTCTCAGAATCCTTAGTTTACTTCAAGGCACTATATTTAGGGATAGAATGATAGGAGTGAACTAGAGACCTGGTCTTAGCAGTAGGAAAATCTGGCTACCTGACCCTGGGCCATTAGGTGGCTCTGTAGTACATCTGGAGTCAGCAAATCTGAGTTCAAATCTAACCTCAGACACTTTCTGTGTCACTCCGAGCAAGTTACTTAACTCTGTTTGCCTCAGTTTTCTCAACTGTAAAATGGGGATAATAATAGCACCTATCTCCCATGGTTGTTATGAAATGAAAATGAAATATTTGTAAAGTACTTAGCACAGTGCCTTGCAAATAGTAAGATCTATATATTATTATTATATATTATTAATTATTAATCTATTATATATTATGATATTAGCTAGATATTATTATTACCTAATCCCTAGATAATTATCAAAGACTTTAAGCTACAAGAGAACGTGCTGATCTAAATTGGGAGAGGGAATTTATTCCTACACCTATACCGATAAAATAAAATAAACAAAATATACATTTTTTAAAGCCCCTGTGCCAATAAAATCCCAAGTCCAGGTCCTGTCACTATTTCTCCATATGCTATATCCCACCAGGAAAGGGTCAACTCCTTTTGTAAGCACTTGACAAATGTCTGTTGATTTTGCTATGCAATCATTAGCCATGCCAGTCTGTCAGCAGCCATGGTTAGGTCTAATTGTTTGAAACTATGCTTTCTTTTTCAAGCTTTCTCCTATCCCCTTTGTTAGCAATTGACTCATGTTTGTTTACTAAAAGGAACTCCAAGCCTTCTGCATCCATTCTACACCAGAATTTGGTCTGAGCAGAGGTTTGCTTCATCCATGATGGGTCTCCTATTCTCCAACACCTTGTCATTGTGAATCACTTCTTGTGATAAACAGGGACAAAAAGAAGGTTGCCAAAAACAAACTGGAAAGCACTGCTAAAGATGATAAAGTCTTGGGCAAAGTGCTAAAAAAAATCTAGGGACACAAAGGGCATCACAGTAACCAATCAAAGGTGAGGGCTTCAAAAAAAGGACAGATTTGGGAAATGAGGTCAAGATAGCGATGTGTGAGAACTGAATTTGAATCCCTAGACAGCCTTGAAATATAAGAATAACAGGCTTCTGCCCAAATATAAGGTGTTCCTAATAAGTGTTTGTTAGAATGTGTCTGCAGTATAAAATTCATTCAGAAGAAACGAGAAGTCTTTAATATTTAAGTCCTGAAGGCACGAAAAGGAACAATTTTGATGCAGAAGGAAAAAGGGACATAGCTTAAGAAATCAATGTGGATACACAGGGAGATCACTTAGATTTTTTAAAAATATATGTTCAGAAGACAAAAAGCAAGAGCAAGTCTTGGAATAAATGTCCAAGTGTGGCACAATCCAGTGCTAAAGTTTAGAGCAAGTTGAGGCTAGCAAGGAATAAAACAGAAGCATTTTGTTGATTTAAAAAAAAAAAACTGTATTAGAGAGGTTGTGGTGTCCTAATTAGGCAACTCTAACCTGGCATGTCTAAATAAGTTGTTGAATGGGGTAATATGTAGAAGAGGGATTGATTGCATTCTGGATAGCCACAGAAAGCTTCAGACAGGTAAATTTAGACTTAACATAAGGAGAGACTTCTAATATTTGAACAGAATAGAGGCAAGTCTCAAAACCAGCAGGCCAGGGATCTACAAAAGGAACAATGACAATTAGCCTCAAATACCATGTCAAAGATGATATGGTCACAGTTCTAGACCCAGGTTTGGGTTTTTTGGTTTTGTTTTCTTGCTTTTAATATTTGTTGATGTATTTTTATTTTCTCCCCCAACCCCATATCACTGCTATTCCTCAGTGACTCCCCATTCCCCAAAATATTATCTTATAACAAATCAGTACAGTTAAGAAAAATAAATGTATATATGTGTATTATATATGTATATTTATGTGTAGGTATGTGGATAGATAGACAGACAGATAAACAGATGAAGAGATGGATAGATGGATAGATAGATGGGTAGATGATAGGTTGATAGATCAATAAGTAGATAGGTCTTTAGATCAATAGATAATGTCAGATCTGAGAACATATAGCTCATTCTTGCACCTAGAGTCTCTGCTAAAAGGCAGAAACAAGCTTCCCATTAGCTCTCCATAATTCTGGTTATTCACTGAAAGTTCTGAAGTCTTTCAGTGTGGTTTTCCTTGGCATCACTGTAGTCAGCATGTAAATTGTTCTTTGGACCTCTGAGAAGAACCTTCTCACTGCCTTCTAGCTCCCCTTTTTGTGTTTTCTTCAGTCATTAGAATGTAATCTCCTTGATTATAGGGTTTGCTTGTATTTGCATCTCCTGTGGCTAGCATAGACCCCGGCATATAGTAAACATTTAAGAAATCGTCTGTATATTTATCTATATATTTCTTTACTGAAATCTCTCTCTCTCTCTCTCTCTCTCTCTCTCTCTGTCTGTCTCTCTCTCTGTCTGTCTGCCTCTCTCTCTCTCTGTGTTCATACAAGTCTCCCCAAATTTCTCTGAATTCTTTCTATTTGTCATTTTCTTATAGTTCAATAACATTACATCATATTTTCATGTACATTACAATTTCTTCAGTCATTTTCTGAACATGTGAGCATCCAAGGTTGCTATGGCCACAGTGCAAAGTACTAGCCACTATATAATCATGGTGCAGGGTGTTTAGGGAGGACCAGCATCTCTGGTGTGAGGGCTTGCCAAGTCCTTTTCAGGGTTGCTTATCCGCCTTTGCTGTCTACCTTTCATCCATTTCTCACCTGCAGTTCCAAGAAGCTATATCATGTCCCTCCATGCTTGTTTCCTTATCTGTTGAATGCAGATAGAAATAAATAAAAAAGATACTCAATAGTTGTTTGAGATGCCAACCACTTTCCATGACTCTGCCTCACTTAAATCCAGTTCATGCCCAATTCAAGTCATTGACCAGTGATACCATTGCTTCTCTTTGGAAATAAAAGTCGATGCTGGTTGATGCCTTCTCTGTTGTGGGGAGATGAGGAAGGGGCTGAATAAATGCCATCCAGAGTTAGAGTTTCAGACACATTCTGGGTATATCAAAACCATGGCTCATAAGCCCTACTGATGTACCTCTTTTAGTAGCTAACCAAAAGTCATATTAGTTCAATACAAAAAAAAAACATTTAATGAAAGAAGGTAGCAAGATGATTGACAAGAAAAATATCCCATATGCCCAGGGATGCTGGTTCCCACTGGTTAACACATTCCCAATGGGGAAAGGGCACAAATGATGAAGAAAGACACACGAAGGAGCACACATCTAGGGAAACCTATAACTAGGGCAATTGTGACTCCCATATGTGGCTAGGTCAACCCATATTACAGTCATTTCAGAGTTGATATCATTAGGTGAGCTGTTTTCTCCACTAATTCGGGGTGCTCTATTGTTGTTTTCTCCACTGAGCATCTCCCCTGGGTCTTTAAGTTGCTACCTTTTACTGACACCAGCTTATCTTTAGTTAATGCTCAGTCTTTTTAGGAGTGGTCTGTTAGCTCTTTCATTTGATAATCTCAGGGGCTATCTTTAGCTCTTCTATGATGAAAGCTCCAGCCTGATGTACCTAGCTAGCTAATTAGCTAGGGCAATACTTCAGAATTTTTAAGTTTGTCTTTTGAACTGGTTTTACTCCTGCTGGGTTTAGAATTCCTGATCTCAGTCTCCTATGTGATTTGGGGTTAGGAAATTCCTTTGAAATCCAATCATATCCCTGGTCATTTATTCTGTGTCTCTTCAAAATAGCCCAAGGTCTCCATTTAACAAAACTATAATGGAACCATGTAGGGCTGGGGTGATCAGGTTCTTTTTAACTTCTATAATGTCCATCTTTGCCATGGAAACAAACGAGGCAAGACCAAAAACAATCAGAAGCAACCAGTAGTTCTGTCAACTCGACCTTATTTCTCTTGTTCTACATTCCTGCTTTGTTCTGCATTCTTGCTGGGAATAAAATGAATGGACTTCCTCCACATGAAAGATAATTTTTTGCTATCAATAATCTTCTTAGGATATAGTTCCAATAAGGATATCTGAGTCAAAGTGCATAAACAATTTAGGAACTTTTTTTGCATAAATCCAAATTGTTTTTTATTCTGAATTTAAATATCAAAGAGAATTTCCATATATATAGCAGAACACAAAAGATTATATATGAAACTGGAAATCTGTGTGTCATACTGTTTTCTTGTTTTTTAAAAAAGAGAAGATAATAATTCTACTTTCAAAACTGTCCTACTTTGTCTGCACTTCCTTTGGGGTTTCCTTATGTTCCCTTCTATGCTTTCCTAAAAATATTTCAAAGGTCTTCTTTTGTTTGGCATCACTAATACTAACCCTTGCCTCCCACCTAATCTCATCCTCCCATATAAAAAAAACAAAAGAAAGGGAGAAAAACTTGCAAAAATAAGCACAGCTAATCACAATTAATACAGACAGTGGCCATATACAAAAGAAAACATCTCTTTTTGCACCCTGAATCCATCATTTCATTTCTTTATCAAGGTGAAAAAGATATATATCATCAGAGATCCTCTGGAGACAGAGTTGGGCAGAGCATCAATCAGTTCTTGTCTTTCTAGACTTGCTTTTCTTTACAATGTTGTTGTACTTTCATCAGTCATTTCCCTTGTTTTACTCACATCACTCTGCATCTATTCATGTTACCCAGGATTCTTTGAAACGCCATTTCCTATGGCATAATAATATTCCATTACACTCATATACTACAATTTATTTCTTCCTCAGTTGATGGGTCTTCCCCCACTCCCCACTTAGATTCTAGTTATTTTCTTTTTTTTCCACATTTAATCTCCTCTTTAGCCTCAGGAAGTTTGTTTTGCTCCCTGTTATGCCTCTTCTAATATCCTCCTCTTTCTTAACCCTGCTCATCATTCCTATGTTTCTCCATGGAATCTGATAAATTCTTATACCAAACTTTATGTATGTGTTTATTTCTCTTTTGTCCCCTTCAAATAAGAGTGAGTTTCCTCTAATGTCTGTTTCCCTCCATTTCTTTCTTGATGTTTGTATACTTTTTTCTCAGTTATGAGAAATAGCAGATTCCAATTTCTTCCTCTTTTCTTCATTAGTGTATTCCTTCTACTCTCCCTCCTTTTTCCAGTCTTAAAGCTCTCAGAACTGACCCAATCTACCCTAAGTCATCAGTGGTTTTGTTTTTAATTTTTCTTTTTATCTTTTTCCCTTAGCACTTAATATAGTGTCAGGCACACAGGAGTTTCTTAATAATTTTGGCTTGATTTGACTTTTTATTTAACTTCCTCAATTCTCTTTTAGAGACATTAATGTTCTAAGGAGTGTTGTTCCTTCTCTCTTATTAGAATGTTAACACTGCTGCCATTACTCAAATACATTTATTTTTCTAGGATTCTCTTGATTCCAGTGTTTGTATTTTAAAGTTCCTATTCAGCTCTAGGCTTTTCCTCAGAAATACTAGGAAATCTTCAGTTCCATTAAAGGTCCATTTTCTTCCCTGTAGGGATACATTCAACTCTGCAGAGTCAATTCTTATTAAGCCTCTCTCTTTTTGCCTTTTAGAATATTGTATTCCAAGATCTCCTTTTGCTTCTAAGTCTCGTATAATCCTGACTATGGCTTTTGGGCACTTGCACTACTTTCTAGATATTTTCCTTAATTTTTTTAAATTTGAAAATTCTGGTTTCAACTAGAACTTTTTGAAGTTTCTTAAGGAAATGATCAGTGGAAAATATTGTTGATATCTTTTCTTTCCTCCCTAGTTCTAATCAACCTGGACGGTTTCTATTGATGATTTCTTGAAGTAGATTGAATGTCCTGGCTTTTATTTAAAAAATCATTGATTTCTTGAAGTCCAATAGTTCTAAAATGATTTTTCCTTGACTTTTTTCCAAGTCAGTTGTTTTTATGTCAAATATCTTATATTTTCTTCTATTTTAAAAAATCTGTTAGTTTCCCCTGCCCCCCTAGTATTTCTTGCTACCTCATGATTTATTTGTTCTATTCTAGTTTTCAAAGTCCATTATTTGGATATGGTTGTCACTATCTTTTTTTTTTAACCTTTACCTTCTGTCTTAGAATCAATACTATGTATTGGTTCCAAGGCAGAAGGGTGGCAAAGGCCAGACAATTGCAGTTAAGTGACTTGCCCAGGGTCGCAAGCTAAGAAGTGTCTGAGGTCAAATTTGAACCCAGGACCTCTCATCTCTAGACCTGGCTGTAAATCCACTGCACTACCTAGCTGCCTATCACTTTATCTTTTAAGCTATTTATTCTCTTTACAATTCTTTCAGAGATTTTATTTAATTATTAAACTCTAGTTTTATTTCTTCTAGATATTCATGTATTCCTTATGGAAAATCTTTTTTTTTTCTTTTCTTTCAGCCATTGCTTGCTTGCATTTGCTATTGGAATGCCTGTTACTTCTCTTTGGAAAACTATAGACAATAATTTTCATATTGGTTGATATTTAATTTATTTTATTCATGTCTCCAGTTTTAGTTCATGAATTGGGGAATCATGCCAAAGCTAAGTTCCAATCTTGCTATGCTTTGAGGTGGGCTGCTCATCCTTCTCTGGGTTCCTGTGCTGAACTTTATCTTCCAGGATTGGGCTTCATGGATTTTGAAGATTAGCCTCCCTGGATCATCAGAATCCTCTATAGCATCTCAGTACAGAGTCCTGGGAACCCCAGAGTCCCCCTTGTCTGAGTTTTTCTGTTCAGTTTTGGTCACTGCTTTCACTGGGGGGTATCTAAGGTTCCCAGTCTGAGGCTTTCTGACTTCTTTGAGACTTTCTCAGGTTATGGGGTTCAGAGGGAAGACAGACTCTGTTTTTGTTGATGTTGGATACAGAGCTTTTCAGGGCACTGGTATCTCTGGTCCATTGAATTGAGAGGTCATTCACTGTGTTTGTAAAACCTTAGCTGGTGGTCTCCTTTTCTACTGATGACTTTTTGTGCAGTTCAGGGTAGAAGTAATTTACTGTAGTTTTTCACTGGATTCTTTCATTATTTTTGACCTGATATGAATTTCAGATTTTTTCTAGTGTAAATTTATAGGATCAGGGTGGTTGATCTCAGTTCAGGAAGTCATATCTGCTAGAATTCCTCTCAAATCATTTTCTAAAATGGTTGAGCTAACTTACTACTTATACCACCAATAAATTAACATACCTACTTTCCTATGTTTCTTCCAACAATGAGTTTTTACTATCTTTTTTATCATTTTTCCTAATTTAATTAGCTTGAGTTGTTATAATATACATTTCTATTTTTGTTGTTAATATTTTGAAATTTTTTCAGGTGGGCACTGATAGTTTTTATTTCTTCCTTTTAAAACTGTTAGTATATATTCTTTGATCATTCATCTACTGGAGAATGGCTTTTAATCTAATAGATTTATGTCATTTCCCGATAGATTTTTAATATTGGACTTTTACCAGATATTGTTTATACAAATATTTTTTCCCTATTCTGTTTCTTTTCTTCTGATGACAGCTGCATTGATGTTATTTATAAAATACCTTTTATATTCTAATTTCTTCTATAATATATTTGGTTATGCATTTCCACCCTTTCTTTAAGTATTAAATATGAAACCTTGCATCTCCCCTACTTTTTAATAACATGATTATATTTGATTAATTCATAGGCTCATGGGATGATGTATCCAGAGCTAAATGAAGTCATTTTATCCAATCCCTTCATTTTGTAGAAGAAAAATCTGGGGCCAAGGCAAGTACATGGAGAATAAACATCAAAGATGTATTTGAACTCACATCCTCTGATTCTAGAACCAGTGAATGATTTTTCATACTACTTTATAGTTGGAAATTTTTGTTATCTAAAACTATTTTTTCCCTCAGGTTGCTTTCTAGTTTTTCTAGCAATTCTTGCAGAGTAAAGAGTTCTTTCCCTAGCAGTTTGTATGCCTGAGTTCATAGAACATTAGTTTTGTGTCCTTGTTTCTAGGTCTTATTCATCTAGTCCAGTGATGGGCAAACTTTTTAAAGAGGGGGCCAAAGGAAAGGAAATGCTCATCTGTCACTCTGTTTCTAAGGCAACTCTTTCAAAGTTTCACTGTATTATATCCTACTCATTGCATTTGTCAGATTAGGAATAATGTCATGCGGCTGGACAGAACATTTCAGGGGGCTGCATCTGGCCCGAGGGCTGTAGTTTGCCCATCACTGACCTAGTCTATTTCACTGATCTGCTTTTCTATTTTTTAATAATATACCAGATTTATTACATAGTTTGAGATGTGGTTGTGACAAGCCTTATCTCCTTCATCCTTTTTTTTTATTATTATTTCCATGACATTCTTGGCCTTTCATTCCTTTGATCCTGTCAACTTTATTATTACTTTGACTAATTCCACAAAATATTCTTAGCAATTTGATCAGTATACATGGAAAATCTATAGAAATTTGGGTGGCATCATCATGTTTATAATATCAGAACAATCAATTTCTCCCTTAAAAAAAAAACTTCCCAGCAGATCCAGGAGAACATTGTACACAGAGACTGATACATTGTGGTACAATTGAACATAAGGGACTTCTCTACTAGCAGAAATGCAACGACCCAGAGCAAGGCTGAGGGATTATGAGAAAGAAAACTAGCCACAATCACAGGAAGAACTGTGGGAGGAGAAACAGAAGAAAAACAACTGCTTGAACAAATGGGCTGATGGGGATATTACTGGGGATGTAGACACTAAAGAATAACTCTAGTCCAACTATCAATAATAAGGAATTAGGGCTTAATCAATGATACATGTAAAACCCAGTGGAATTGTGCATCAGCTAAGGGGAGGTTAGGGGGTTTGGGGGAGAGGGAAAGAACATAAAACATATGTCTATGGCAAAATATTCAAAATAAAAATTAAAACAAAAACTTCCCTCAATCCTTCCACAATTTCAATTGTTATGCTATATTTTTCATCCCTTTCACTGCCAAATTTTCAAGATTACCTTCATTAGCTGCTTCTACTTCTTCATCCCCTACTTATTTCTCATTCCTTTACAATCTGGTTTATGATCCCACTGTCCATCAAAGCTCCTCTTTTGCAGTTAATCAACAATCTTTTACTTGAGAAATCTTATAGCCTTTTCCAGTCTTCATCTTTTTTTTTTTTAAATATTTCTATAGCTTCTAACACTGGTGAGGACCCCCTCCTCCTAAATGCTTTCTCTCCTTTGCCTTTTGCAATACAACTTTCTCCTGCATCTCTTCCTTTCTATCCAACCAATCTTCCTGGACCCATTTCCTATTCCCTAAGAATGTGCCCCCCCCAAAGCTCTTTGCCTCCTTTTATCTGTTCCTTCTGTGAATGCACTAGATTCAATTATCTCTACTTTCAGAGGGCTCTCAAATCTATAAATGCTTCCCCCATCCCTTCTCTGAACTCTAGTCACACATCACAAACTACCTGCTACATCTCCACACATCTTCAGGCCTCCATGATCTGTTTCCATCCTTCTCTCTGCTTTATTTTTTTTTTTATTTTTTACTACTTTCAATAAGTTCCAAGAAATTGATTTAGTAGCTGTCCTCCAAATTCAAAATCCCATTTCCTAGCATTGGTTGCACCTTATCCCACCCCCAATCCATGCAAGAAGATGTACTTTTTTTTCAGCTCTGCCTTTCAAAATACTTCTGTCTCTCCAGAGCTAATTGAGGGTACCACCTCTTACATCAATTCTTTCCTCATTCCCCTTATTATCTCATATATTTCTGCATAAGCGCTATTCCCATCGTGTCTGACTCTTTGTGACCCATTTTGGGGGTTTCTTTGGTAAAGTTACTGGAGTGGTTTGCCAATTCCTCCTTTAACTCATTTTACAGAGGAGGAAACTGAGGCAAACAGGATTAAGTGACTTGTCCAGGGTGGCATAGTCAGAAAGTATCTGAGGCCAGATTTGAACTCAGGAAGATGTCTTCCTGACTCCACACCTGGCACTCTATCCATATCACCACCCAGCTGCCCCTGAGGCTGGGTATCTATGAACCAGTCCTGTATATAATAGGTGTTTAATAAATGTTTGCTGAGTGTATGCTTTAACTTTTTGTTGATGGTTTTCTTTTTTAGCCTGTATACTTTAGAAGTGGAAATGTTCATGCCTCCTATCTGGCTCTATTCTCCTAAATGGAGCTTTCTCCTTTAGATCTGGCCAAACTGCCAAACCTGGAACAAATAGATATTATATGACTAATAGCATTACATTAATTTTAAGCTAGCCACATAAAAGAAAATCCATCGGTGTACCGGCAACAAAACACCTTGGCTAAGGGTTGTAAATTACCAAAATTAAATTACTTTCCACCACCCCCACATCTCAGGGAGAAGTAATCACTACTTACTCTGGTCTAACAATGCTTGTACCTTTCTTACTGCTCCTTTACGTTCTGCCCTGTCTTAGTCAACAAATTTAACATTTAAAATGTACAAAACACTGTGCTAAGTGCTGGGGGAGGTCTAAATAAATAAGACATGTCCCTGCCTTCCAGGCACTTACAATGGCCATTTACATCTTACTAGACAATAATAATAATTGACATTTATATTGAGCTTTAAAATTCCCAAACTGCTTTACATACATTATCTCATTTGAACGTCATAACAACCTGGCAAGGTAGGTACCAGAGCTATTACTACACCACTCTGCTGCCAGGCACAGGGACTTGAAGTGAGACTTCTGAGCTGGCCTAAGGCACTTACTTGTTGCTTAATTCAGCTTTGTGAGCCTCAGTTTCCTTACCTGTAAACATCTACTTCATTAGGTCGTGCTGAGGATCCAATGTCATGGTATACATCAAATGGCTTGGACAGGCGAACTTTGAGTGCTGCCTTTTAACAGAGGAGGAAATAGGGTCAGAGAGGCAAAGTAGTAACATGCCTAGTAAGTGGTCAGAGGCAGAATGACAACACAGGTCCTCCCTGACTTCAGATGCAGCTCTCTAAGCCATTAACATCATGTTGTGTCATCAGGAAGGGCAATCAAACTCTTGGTTAAGTCCATGATCATAGGGAATGTGCCTAACTCTTTACATTTCTCACAGACATCATTCAACAAATATTTATGGAAGGAAGAAAGGGAAGAAGGAAGGAAGGAAGGAAGGAAGGAAGGAAGGAAGGAAGGAAGGAAGGAAAGAAAAGAGTTGAACTATAAATTGTTGCCCCTAAAAAGTTTGAAGACTTGCATAGTGAGAAGAGAACAAGATTTGTAGTGTGGAGAAACTTGGTTTTCAATCCCAGATTACTTAGCTTCTTTGGGCTTCAGTTTCTTCATCTGGAAAATTGGGATAATATGCTTATATTTCCTACCTCACAGGATTATTAAGAAAAAAATGCTTTGTAAACTTTCCAGCAACATAGAAATGTGAATAGTTATAACTGCTTTTTTAAAGGTGAGAGATTTTGTTTTCATTTCTGCTTTAAAAGATTATTTTTTTGTTTTAAAGTTGTGACCCAAAGTTCTTATCTAAATGTCAAATGAGGCAGATTATTTTTTGGTACTGTGCTGACGATCATGAGGATAGAATGAATGACCAGCCCAGAGTCGTCCATCTGTGTAATCCCATTGTCTCTTTGTCACCAATGGGTCTATGGATCTTATGTAACTGCCAGTCAGAAGGAGCTTACTTTGAGTCATGAGCCCTCACTTGCCAGTGAATTCCATGACCTTCAGCACACAGCATTTGTCTCCACACATTTTGGGAACTGATTCACTTCTGATTTATCATCCAAAGTCCTGCCCCAGCATGCATTGCACACAGAATGGAGAGAAGGAATTCTCTCAGGGTTTGGGACCAGCTACCTCAGAAATAGTTTCCTAAGGAATCAGGAGTGTGGTAGCCAAGAATTCTCTAAGTGTCTCTCTCTCTCTCTCTCTCTCTCTCTCTCTCTCTCTCTCTCTCTCTCTCTCTCTCTCTCTCATGAATGTGAATGGTTAATGCCTTGTCAAGACATCTCAGCAGTGTGTTCACAATTCCCTTAAGGAGAAAAGGTTTATTTTATTTTTCAGAAGTGTAAAGCCTATTTACCAGCACTTTTGTTGTAGGAAAAAAACTAAGTAGGTGTCCACTTTTTGGGGAATAGATATAAATGGTGTTATGTTAGTGTAATGTACTATTACTGTGCTGTAAAAAATAATATGATGAATTCAAAGAAGGCTAGGAAGATAAATATGAACAGATACAGAATGAAGTATGGAGAACCATGAAAGCAGTATATGTAAGTGAAGAAAAATAAATGGAAAGAACAAAAAACATGAAAAAAGCTGTGAAATTTTAAAGCCTTTAGTGAAGAGTCAAGAAAAGGCAGAAATGAGGGTCCATGGATGTGAGATGCTGTCAAACACGGCTGATGTGTTGGCTGGTTTTTCCAAACTGCTTGTATTTTTTCTTTTTTCTATTTTTTCTAGTCTTTTTGATAAAAGATAACATTATTATTTTTAAAACCCTTACCTTCCATCTTAGAATCAATACTGTATATTGGTTCTTTTTTTTAAACCCTTACCTTCTGCCTTGGAGCCAATACTGTATGTTGGCTCCAAGGCAGAAGAGTGGTAAGGGTAGGCAATGGGGGTCAAGTGACTTGCACAGGGTCACCCAGCTAGGAAGTGTCTGAAGCCAGATTCGAATCTAGGACTTCCTGTCTCTAGGTCTAGCTCTCAATCCACTGAACTAAAATATAATTTATTATTGTGAAAGGAAATTCTTTATTCTCTTTGTCTACTGAGTTAAGGCTTAGTCAACTCTTTCTTTTAGTACCCCTACTTAGTACCTAGCTAACCACTAAGTAAAGAGAGCTCTACCCTTTCAAACCAATCAGTCAGAAATGTGTGAATTTCATGATAATAAAAAGTTTATACCTTCAGAGACCTATAAGAATTAACACCTTCAGAAGTGAGAAATGGATCCCATAAGACACTGCCCCACTGGGCAGGGCTGGGCAACTTGGAAGCTCTGATTGGCCCATGTGAAGAGGGGAAGGGACAAAAAGCCACTATAAAAGTCCCTGAATTTCTGGGGCTGGGAAGTAGGCTTCAAGAAGGAAGTTGACTTTCAGAAGAGAGTCAACTTCAGGAAAAGTCAGCTTCAGGAGCCATCTTCAGCTCAAGTCATCTTGACCTGCCTCTTGGAGGGATTTTGGGTGGGTGAATAGCTGACTTTCCTTTCCTGACTTCCAGAGAGAGTTAACTTTGGTTGAAAGGGTTAACAAGTTGTGCCTGGCTGAGTCGAGCACTAGAGCAATATTTAGTGGGATAGGCTAGACATCTTCTCTATTTCTTTTTGTATTTCTCTAATTTCACTATTTCCATCTCTTTTGTAAATAAAAGCTATTAAGAGTCATTTTG
The DNA here is from genome assembly GCF_016433145.1 of Gracilinanus agilis. Classification (NCBI taxonomy): domain Eukaryota; kingdom Metazoa; phylum Chordata; class Mammalia; order Didelphimorphia; family Didelphidae; genus Gracilinanus; species Gracilinanus agilis. The sequence continues at coordinate 45,510,474 of NC_058133.1, read as the reverse complement.
ACTTTGAGCTATAATATTTTAAATCAGCAACCACCATATTATCTATAGTTGTCATATACTTTAGTCAAACCATTAAAATTTAATTCCTACATTATGCAGGGGAGATGGGTTAAGTTAAGGTGTATTCAGAAATGTAAAAAAGAATATAAAAACAAAATGTAAAATATTTTAAAAGGCTACCACAATCTGCATTCTATTTCAATGTGTGTTCTCCAAAATAAGGCATATGAACCATTAGTGGTCCATAAAATGTCTATTGTGACTCATTCCATAACCATGGAAATTTCTTCAGTTCTGTGACTCTTGCTTTTCTGGTATATATTGAGGCTATAAAATTTTTTGGGTGGATTTTAAAGAAGAAGGAATAGAATTGTAGATTTGGAAAGGACACCGGAAGTCACCTTATCCAATCCCTACTTCTTATAAAGGTCTATTTAATTGAACTGGGAAAAAATCCATTCTAAAGCCTCACTAGTGGGTAGTCATCCAGACAACTTGAATACACACAATTAGAGGGAATTCACTTCTTCTAAAGATAACCCATTCAGTTCTTGAACAGGTCTAAAAAACTAGCTATATGTACTCTGAGATATTCTACTTCTATAATCTTAGTCATAAGCATTCTCTTGCCTAGAAAACTTGCCTCCAATGGTTGAATCCATCTTTTAAAAGAAGGAAATTTTCCATTATCCTCTCAATTAATAATTCCTCTATCTTGGACCTCACACATTACATTTTAATGCTGCTTCCTCAACTGATCCTTAAATGACATGGTTTTAAGTTCCTTTGACATCCTTCATCTAAATATGATCCAGGTTGTCCATGTACTTTCTAAAACATTTAATTCTAAATTTAATTCTAAAACATTTAATTCTAAAACATAGCTAGTAGCTATGGTCCAACCAAAGTCAAATACAATAGAATGACAGAATACTCCCTTCTTTGAGGTGCCATCCTTCTCTGATTATAGCTGTAGTGAACTGAGTGATGAGCCTGGAGGGAATAAGATCACACTAACTGTGCAATCCTGGGCAATTCACTTAGTTTCACTATTTCCTCAACTGTAAAAAAGAAATAATTATAGCACCCACTTTCCAGGGTTGTTGTGAAGATCAAATGGGACAATATTTGTAAAGTATTTAGCACAGTGCCTAGCAGAGGCCAGCTTAATAATATTTGTTTCCTTTCTAAGGTTCCATTTACTCTTTTGTCAGCAATCAATGCACACTACTGTTTCATATTTAGCTTTCAGTTCATTAATATCCTAGGTTAGTGATTCTTAATCTTTTTTTGTGTGTGTCCTAGACCTCTTTGGTACTGTGGTCAAGACTATGGACCCCTTCTCAAATAATGGGTATGTTTTTAAATGCATAAAATAAAGTATGTAGGCATACAAAGGAAATCCAATTTGTATTGTATATTGAAGTTATCAAAGTATTAAAAAACTTGGTCATGAATCCTAAGTTAAGAAATTCTACTCTGAATCCTTTTCCCATGAACTATTGCTAAAGAAGTCTCTCTTATTGTACCTGTGTATCTGTTGGGTTTTTTTTTTAAAGAATATATAATCTTACAGATGGTAAGCAGAGTGTTAGATATCAGGTCAGAAAGACTAGGTCAGAATATTAGTTGTGACAAGAGCCAGTCAGTAAATATTGATTAGGTGCCTACTATGTGCCAGGCACTGTGTTAAGTGCTGGGTCCATTGACTTCTCAGAGCCTCAGATTCCTTATTTATAGAATGAAGATAATAAAATAATGAGTCCCTCCTTCAATGGCTTGCCAAGAGGCTCAAATGAGATAATAATGTATCTCCAGTGCTTTATAGACTTTAAACTTCTATATCAATTCCAGCTATTATTATTGTCATTTATCACCAGAATATAAGATCCTTGACAAGAATATATATACAGATTTTTCCCCCAATGTCTCAAGTGGGGAGGGAAGAGAGGAGATGTTCTCCATATCATGCCAGGCATTAGAGAGAAGAGGTTCAACTTAATTTAATTCTTGAATAGCATTAGTCCCACCAAATTTATGTCCAAATGCACCATATCTTATAGATGAGTCCTCCTTTCAGCTTCTACAGGTCTCATATTCCAGAGGCCACTCCAACAGATTGTTCCTTGTTCCACAGGGCTTCAGTGCTGGGCTGGCTGCAAAAGTCAACCTAAATGCTAACTCTCAGATTCCTATGACTAACTGTCTCAAACTTTGGAAACTCTGAAAGTTGTAGACTCCACTTTTCCCCACCCAGTTTGGCGAAGAACAAACAAAAAGGCCAGATTTAGAGATATTTAAAGAAGTCAAAGAATAAAGGAAGCAAATCATACCTTCACAGCCAAAAAGCCTCCTCTTCAAAAACATGACTAATTGACCAGAATCAGTTATAGAATGTCTGCTGACATTAGTAAAAAAAAAAATTTGAAGGAAGGCAATCTAGCTGTACCAGATTTCAAAATATGATATAAAACAGTAATCATCAAAATAATTTGGTGCTAAGAAACAGAGTGGTGGATCAATGGAATAGGCTAGGTTAATGACCATCTTAAGCAAAGACCTAAGCTACTGGAGGAAAAAACTCACTATTTGACAAAACCTGTTGGGAAAATTGGAAAACAAAATGGCAGAAACTAGATATAGACCAACATCTCATACTATACACCAAGATGAAGTAAAAATGTATACTTGATCTAGAAATAAAGGGTGATACCATAAACAAATCAAGGAACATGGAAAAGTTTACCGGTTGGATTTATGGATAAGTAAAGAATTTACAACCAAATGAGTCATAGATAACATTATGAAACATGAAATAGATCCTCTTGATTACATCTATTTTAAAAGGTTTTGTACAATTAAAACCAATGCAACCAAGATTAAAAGGGAAACAACAAACTTGGTGGAGGGAATTTAGTATCAAGTATCTCTGACAAAGACCTCATTTCTCAAATATATAGAGAACCAATGCAAATTTATAAAAGTACAAAACATTCTAAACTGATAAATGATCAAAGGATATGAACAGGCAATTCTCATATGAAGAAATTAAAACTATCTATAGCCATATGATGAAAAATTCTCCAAATCACTATTGATTAGATAAATACAAATTTTGATATACCATCCCATATGGCCAATATGACTAAAAAGGAAAATGATAAATGTTGGAGGGGAAATAGGAAAATTGAGATATTATGACAATGTTGGTGGGATTGTGAACTAATACAACCATTCTGGAAAGCAATTTGGAACCACTTCCAAAGGGCCAAAAAATTATGCTTATACTTTAGCCCAGTAATACCATGAATGGATATGTATCCCAAAGAAATGAGAGATAAGGGGAATGACCTACTTGCACAAAAATATTTTTAGCAGTTCTTTTTGTAGTTGCAAAATTTTGGAAATTGAGGGGTATCCATCTATTAGGAAATGGGAAATGGTTCATGGTTGTAATGGAATACTATTGTGCCATAAGAAATGATGAACAGGCTAAGTCAGAAAAACCTGGAAAGACTTATATGAACTGATGCAAAGTAAGTGATCAGAACTAGGAGAACAGTGTATACAGTAACAGAAATGTTGTTTGATGATCAGCTGTGAAGGTCTAAAATATTCTTAGCAAAACAACATCCCAAAATAACCATATCCAAAGAAGGAACTGTTGGAATCCAATCAAAGCATGCCATTCTTCACTTTTTTCCCCATCATGAATTTTTTATTGTACATGTGATATGTGTCTTCTGTCATTGCATGGGGAATGTGGAAATATATTTTCCTTGAAAGTACTAATATAACCTATAACAGGCCTTTTACCACCTCAGGGAGGGTGGCAGAAAAAGGGAGGGAGAGAATATGAATCACAAGATGTCATTAAAAATTGTAAAAAATTGTTTCTACCTGTAATTGAAAAAAAGAAAGTTAAAAATAACAAAACAAAAGAATATCTAATTATGCTGTATGGTTTCTCATAGGTCTCCAAGAATCAAGTTCCTTTTCTGGTCTCTCCACAGAGAGAGGCACACTGCCCATGTGCCATATCTCCATTACATTCAAGTAATAAACATTTATTAAGCATTTACTATGTGACATATACTATACTGAAGGCTGGGAATAAAAAAAAAAGGCAAAAGACAGTCCCTGTCCTCAAAGAGTTTATAATCTAATTTGGTATATATGGGCAAATATAGACAGACAAGCTACATTCTGTGTAGGTAAGTGTGAAATAACAGAGAGAAGGCATTCGTTTTGGGACTTTTGTGTATTCCCAATGCTTAGCAATTTGTTATTGATTAATATGATACTAAATACTTAAGAAATGTTTTATTTATTATTAATAGTTATAATCAGTACTGTTTTCTAAAGTCTTCTTCAATGCCTCATTGAGGCAAGAAGATGAATCTGACATTGAAAGTTACTGAGATTCGGTAGGTCCCCTGAGACTAGAGAAGATTCAAGAACTAGATCAATAATAGGCTGTATGTCTGCTTTCCAAGGACCAGCCTTGCCAGGTTCAGAGAGGCTTATCTCCTGAAGGTTGGAAACCTGGTGATGAATATCTTAAGTTACAACAATTCAAGAAACCAACCTAATCAGATGTAATAGAGTTGCAGTCTACATTGGTGTGAAAGTATCCATCCCTACAAAATGTGAATATTTAAAAATTAAAATTAAAGTGATCAAAGTAAACATCTCTTTTTAACTTGCGCCATCTTTCTAGGCTAGGGTCTTCTCAGATCCTGATTCAATCGTCCAGTGTGTTTGCTATTCCTCCCAAGTTTTGTCATCAGCTGTTTTGATAAACCATATTATCTCTCCCTTCCTAGAAGTAGCTAAGTGATAGAAGACTTGGAGTCATAAAGACTTGAGTTCAAATCCTGTCTCAGACACTCAATACCTGTGCAACCTTGGGTAAACCACTTAGCCTCTGAATTTTCTCATCTTAATAATGGAGATAAAAATAGAACCTGGGGCAGCTAGGTCGAGTAGTGGGTAGAGTACTGGATTTGGAGTCAGGAAAAATCTTCCTGAATTTAAATCTGGTCTCAGATACTAGTTATGTGATCCTGGGCAAGTCACTTAACCCTGTTTGCCTAAGTTTTCTCATCTGTAAAATGAACTAGAGAAGGAAGTGGCAAAACACTCAGTCTGTCTACCAAGAAAACTCCAAATGGGGCACAATGAGTCAGACGTGACTGAAAAATAACGATGAGTAGTATTACCTCCTAGGGTTATTGTAAGGATAAAATGAGATAATAATAAGCTTTAAAGCTCTTTATATAAGCTAGTTATTATTATCTAAGTCACTACTGTTGCTTTTGTGACTGAAGAGAACTTACAGCATCCCATTAGTTTCCTTAGATTGTTTTTCTCTATATTATTTAAGGAATGTTTCATGCTCTCTATTAAGTTGGAAGCTAGAGAAAGGTGTACCTCAAATCCTTTCATCTTTTCTTCAAACAAGGAGCCTGTCTTATATTTAATACAAATATAATTCTTGAATGTTTCCAGTAGGAAGATATCTTTCATTGATCCTACAAGTCACTAAAAACTTTACTACTATTATTATTATTATTGTTACTATTATTATTACTATTATTATTATTAATAGCTGACATTTATATAATGCTTCTACAAATATTATCTCATTTGATTCTTGAAACATCCCCTTAAAGTAGGAAAGAAGACATATCTGTAGCCTTGCAGTCACTTAAAAATTTGTTTATTATTATTATTAATAGCTAACATTTACATAATGTTCCATATATATCATCTCATTTGATCTTTGTAACATCGGTCTGAAGTGTATAAGGTTCCAGAAATATAGTATAGTGGAATGCAGGCTGATGAGTTCAAATCCCAACTCTGACAGTTACAACCTATGTGACTTTGGACAAGTACTTCAATCCTTTGGGTCTCAGTTTTCTCATCTATAAAATGAGTGGGCTGGTTTAGATGCCCTCTGAGATCCCTTCTAGGTCTAGATCAGGGGGTCTTTTTTATATCATGGATCTCTGAAGTAGTCTGATAAAACCTATAAACCTCCTTCTTAGAATAATTTTAAATAAATAAATGAAATACATTATACTTGGTTTTCTTTGTACTCTTAATGAAATAAGGATTTAATTTTCCCATACATTTCAAGGATCTCCACTAAATCTATTCATAGGCTACTTGAAGGTCAGTGGACTTTAGGTTAAGAAGCTCTGCTTTTTATTTATGATCCTTGTTTTCCTCCCTCATTTTACAGATGAGCAAACTGAGTCCTAGAGAAATGTAACATAGCGAGTCTGGATTTGAACTCAAGTCCTCCTACTCCAAGTGTAGCACTCTCCACTATGCTGTAGAACTTGAGGATGTTGTGGGTCCCTCCAAAAAGTCTCATAGAGTTAACTAAATATTCCCTAACCTTTACTTGCCTAGGCTTTTAAAATACTATTGTTAAGTCTGTCTGTGGGCTCCCTTCTCACATTGTCTTTAGTTTTCTTGCATATATTTACCCAAGTGAGAGTCATGAGTAATTAGCACTTATTTTCTAATCACTCATCACAAACACTCCACACAATTAGCAAATACCAACTAAAAATTTTGAAAACCATGGACAGCTTCCTGCCTCGTCTCTTATTGTCGCCCCCTCATCCTTGGCTCTTGGTACATAGAAGAAATAGAGAAAATGATGGAAAACAAACAAACAAAAAACAGAAATGGAAAAGCTCACAAAAATAGGAACAGAGAAATTACTTGTGAATAACCTGTACCTTTCACATAGAAAAACAATCATCCCCTGTAAACATCCTTGAAGACCACCTAATTTTGTGGTTTCAGGAAAAAATGTTAATAAGTATCCGTGCTTCACTGTTTCATTATTTATATAATGCCCACAGCAGTGCAGATCATTCATTCACTTATCAAGCATTCATTAGCTATCTTTTTATTCAAAGCTTCTTTATATTCAATAGTCAAACAATATTTATAAGTATCTACTCTGTTCCAGGCATGGGGCTAAGTTCTTTATTATATTGTTTCATATCTAGTTAAATGATACTATGATGAATATATAATCTCATTAACATGGATATTCCTTCTAAAAGAATAATTTACAATGCATCCACAACTTATCCCATTCACATCTTGTCCATGTCCTCTTATAAGTCTTACATAGAGGATCCACCAAATATGCTGAAGGGTTTCCTGTAGATTGGGTAGAGAATCTTAATTTAAGGATCTATAGCTTCCCAAGAAATCTATGACTCAATTTCAGAAGGTACATGAATTTGGACAGGAAAAAAAAGTATACCATCACTAAACTCTAACTGAAATTTAGCATGTCCTTCATATACTTGAAAATATTATTTTGAAAAGGGTTCCATAGTCCTTACCAGACTGCCAAAGGAGTTCAGGACTCAAAAAAGCATAAAGACCCTTTTCCTAGATCTTTTTTAGTTGTATTAATTCCAGTGAAGTATATAAACTGTCCAATCCTTAATCTCACTACATTTCTAATTAAAGGAAGGTTTTCTTGATCTTAAAACAGAGAGTCAAATTATTATGACTCATAGTTGTTTAGGTAGTTGGTTTGTAACTTAAAAAATTAATATCTTTTGTTTTTATGGCACTTTCACTTAAAAATGTATTCTTCCTTTATCCTTTCACAATAATCCTTTCTTTTAAAAAATCAAAAAGAGGGGAAAATGGGCAAAACTAATCAAAATTATAGAAATATCTTACATCATAAGGAATGTTCCACACCCTTAGCTACCGATCTTTGCTAAGAAGTAGAAGAGATACCTTTATGTATTTCTTCTCTGGGAACAATCTTGGCCATTACAATATCATAGGATTCACTTTGGATAGTTTTGTTGCTGCTTTTCTTTCGATACACATAATTGAAGTCATTGTTTATATTGTTTTCTTAGATCTTATTTCATTCTCTGTCATTGTCCTCCCATGTTTCTCTGGGCTCATCATATTTACTTTTTCTTTTTGTTGGTGTTGAGTCTTTTCAGTTGTATCCAACTCTTCATGACATTTTCTTGGCAAAGACACTGGGATGGTTTGCCATTTCCTTCTCCAGATCATTTGACAGATGAGGAAACTGAGGCAAAGAAGGTTAAATGACTTTACCAGAGTCACACAGTTAGTGTCTGCAACCAGATTGAATTTAGGAAGGTGAGTCATTCTATCCACTGTACAACCAAGCTGTCCCATTTTTTTCTTACACAGTAGCAAAATCCCATTACATTCATGTACCACAATTTGTTTGGTCATTCATTCTCCCAACTGGTGAGCATCTACTTTGTCTCTAGTTCTTTCCTCTTACAAAATCTGCTGCTACATTTTCATGAAAATAGGACCTTTCTTTCCATCTTTATCCTTCTTGAGGTGTAAGCCTAGCAGAGAGATCTCTGGGTGAGAGAGTATAGACATTTTAATCACTTTCTTAATTATACAATACCAAATTATCATGGTTGGCTTGTATATTTGGAAGAAACAAAGTTGTTTTTAATTGGGAACTTTTAACACGTTTTAAATAAAAAAAAAGTTGAATATGAGTGCAAAAGAGTTATAAAAAAAGGGACAAAGAGTTTATGGGAACATTAAGCTTGTACCTAAGGAAAGACAGTATCAGTCCTCTCTAAGCATACATTAAAAGGAATAGTTATGGGGAGGAAGAGACCAAATAGGAGAAAAGTTTCCTAATTGGCAATAGTGGTCCAGACAGATGGTACTTATTTGTCCTTTCCCATCCATTATTCTTTCACTGCTGTTACCATGGTTACAGAAATCAACATTTTTCTCTACTGGAAGAGTAAAATAAACCAGTAAGTTTGGAAGTAAAACACAACTTATTCGAGGGCATGCTATCCAGGTACCCAGGTAGGAAAAGATGCATCCCAACGGTCAAGGGTGGAGTAAAACAGAGCTTTCATTGAGTGTGGAAATCAAAAGGCCTATTTCCAAGAGAGACCAACTTATGAGATGAAAAACCATCAACATTCGAGTCTCTTTCTGAGAAAAGAGCAAAGAGGACACAAATTAATTCTGTTGGAGTGTTCCATTTTTCCGCATGTATCTTAACTATCTGCAGTAATTTTTCAATGCTCAAATAGACAGCTGTAAAATCGATTGGGTTGGAAGCCAAATAAAATAAAATATAGCAGCACACTTCATCACTTAATACTGACTATTTATTTCCAGGCAGCCCGGTGTTGGGATATCGACCTTGAGATTAATGCCAGAGAAATATATATTCTGAGCTACTATAGACACATAAACATCACTAGCCATGGTGACAGATGATAATGAGCTTGCATTCAGAGGCCATCTTTTATCTCAATGGATCCCAACAGTGATCATTTTTTTAAAAAAGAAATAATGAATTGTACAAACATTGCACAGATCATTTTGCCTAGCATTTCTGCTATATAGCTACCTCCAGACCTCAGCACAGTACTGTAGCCTTAGCAATGAGTATAAACAGCCTCTAACCCAGAGTTATTATTTATTTCTTTTTTTAATAACCAGTTCACACGGTGGGCGGGAATGAGCTGCTGCATATTACTGATGACAGCTCGTGCACTGGGAATGGGGTGAAAGAAAAGGAAATGTATGATCAGAAAGGGAGGTGGGAAAGTCATGTAGAGAGAGCAAAGAATAATATATGGGCATCTTGAGTATTTCCTGGGTACCCACAGAATTTTAAAAGAACTAGAGGAAATCTTCCATCATGGTGGATAGATCCTATAGGAAGACTATGTGGGAGGAGATGGGCAAGAATCATACCATAGGAGAAGGGGTGGATGAGTTGTTACCTACATCAGGGAAGGGGGAGCCCATATCCATGAGTTCTTGGGTCCACTCAAGGGTTGCTTGTAAGAGGTAGTTTCATTGCTTTTGCTATTGTTCAGTCATGTCCAACTCTTCATGACCCTATTTGGGCAGAGATAATGAAGTGGCTTGCCATTTTCTTCTCCTGCTCATTATACAGATGAGGTAATGAAAACAAAAAGGATTAAGTGACTTGTCCAGGGTCACACACCTAGTAAGTGTCTGAGGTCAGCTTTGAATGCAGAAAAATGAGTTTTCCTGACCCCAGAGCCAGTGCTTTGTCCACTATTATTTTTCTACTTCAGTTACTTCACTCATCGCCTCCTGCCTTCTTAAACCCTTACCATTTTCTCTAGTATTCTAATCCTTACATGTAGCTGGTATATAATAAGTGTTTGTAGAATTGAACTGATTTCCTTCAATGCTCATCTTAGTAATACCCTTTCCATAAAGCTTCCAATACTCATAAGGAAAATTCATATTCAATGAAAAAAAGGGATGTTATTCTGAGTCCTAGATCCCTTTGGCAATCTGGAAAACCCTATGGACCCTTTCTCAGAATCATGAATTATTTTTTAATGCAAAAATAAAATATATAGTAACACGACAGAAATTTATGATATTCAAATACAGTTATCAAAATATTTTTTTTAAGTTCATGAAACTCTGGTTAAGAACCCTTGCTTCTGTCACTTAATATACTACTTTATACTATTCTGTACTGGTTTAACATATTCTAACTCTCTTGAAGGAAGAGACTCTATCTTCCTTTTTTTTGGTATGTTTCCACTGAATTGCTGGGTAAATACTTAATACTTGTTTCAAAGGAAAGCTCCAAATGGATACTGACCTAGATAAGAAAGGTCACATCATAAATAAATTGGAGAAACATGGGAAAAAATGACATCATGTACATAGATAGGAAGGAAAGAAAAAAAGCACTTAGTAAGGATCTATTATATTCTAAATAGTGGTCTAAGTCTTTTATTAATATTATCTCATTTGAGAAAGAGGGAAGAGTCAAGATGGTGGCTCAGTAGCAGTGAAAGTTGGAGCTGCTCTAACAATCCTCTCAAACCTACTTTAAAATAGTGCCTCAAAGTAACTTGAGTCCCAGAACCAACAAGGGGACAGAACAATGTAACTCTCATGCAGAAAACAACTAGAAAGAAGGGAAAGAGGCACTATCTATGCTCCCCCCACCTACTGCACCAGGTTCAGAACCTGAGCACAAGCCAACTTCAGGACACCAGGACTCTGCCTAAACCAATAGCAGAGCATCCCATACCCAACCCTTGAAGGTCCCAAGCCCTGGCACAAGCCTGCAGTGAAGCACTAGCTGTAGAATAAAATACCTCACAGTGATCTGAGCCCTTTAAGCCATCAGTGGTTCCTAGAGAAGACTGAATCAGATGCTTTCAGAGCTTCCAGCCTACAAGCCATCAAAATATCTTGGAAGAACTGAAACTTGAAGAAATCTAGAACTACAGATAAGGGTGGTAGCTAGGAAAAACAGTAGTTTTAAGAGAGTGCACTCTCTACCCTGACAACAGAGTCCACCTTTAAGATAAAACTAAAAGCAAAACACACAAATAAATAAATGGGCAAACAGAAAAAGAAACACTCAACCATAAAACATTTCTGTGGATACAAAGAAGAGCAAGGCACTGGCTCAGTAAGGAACAATGAGATCAAAGTAGCCACATGCAAAACTTCAAAGAAAAATGGGAATTGGTCTCAGGCACTAGAAGAGCCCAAAAAGAAATTAAAAAATCAAATAAGAGAGGTGAAAGAAAAATGGGGAAAAGAAATGAAAGTAATGCAAAAAGAAAATAACAACTTAAAAAGCAAAAAGTTCAAGTGGAGAAAGAGGCACAAAAACCCAATTTAAAAAAAGAGTTCCATGAAAAATAGAATTGACCAACAAAGAGGTAAAAAAATCCAATGAAGAAAAGAGTTTCATGAAAATTAGAATTGACCAAATGGAAAAGGAGGTTCAAAATGTCATGGAAAAAATCATTCTTTAAAAATTAGAATTGGGCAAATAGAAGGCAATGACTTCATGAAACATCAAGAAACAAAAAAAATGGGGGAGGGAGGCAGCTGGGTAGCTCAGTGGATTGAGAGCCAGGCTTAGAGATGGGAGGTCCTAGGTTCAAATCTGTCCTCAGACACTTCCCAACTGTGTGACCTTGGGCAAGTCACTTGACCCCCATTGCCTACTCTTACCACTCTTCTGCCTTGGAGCCAATACACAGAATTGTCTCCAAGATGGAAGGTAAGGGTTTAAAAAAAAGAAACAATAAAACAAAATCAAATGAATGAAAAAATAGTAGAAAATATGAAATATCTCATAAAAAATTACAACTGATCTGGAAAATAGATCCAGTAGAGACAATCTAAGAATTATTGGGATCACCTGAAAGTCATGATCAAACTATTATCTCCTTTGATCCTCACAACTGCTCTGGGAGATAGATGCTATTATTATCCCTATTTTACAGATGAGGAAGCTGAGGCTGATAGAGATTGTGACTTGCTCAAGGTCTTACATCTACAAAATATCTGAGGCTGAATTTGAATTCAGGTTTTCCCAAATCCAGGTCCAGATTCTTAATCTGCTCTGCCACCTAGATCACATAAGAAAAAGTAGATTATTTTTGATTACATAAAACTGAAAAGGTTTGCAAAAAACAAAAACAATCTAATGAAGCTAAGATTAAAAGGGAAACAATTAACTGGGGGAAAATAGTCTTGGCAATAAGTTTATCTGATAAAGGCCTTATATCTGATATGGAAATAATTCAAATTTGTATGAAAAAAAGCCATTTCCTAATTAATAAATGACCTAACAAAATGAACAGACAGTTCCCAAGGGAAGAAACCCAAGCTATTTTTAGCATATGAATAAAGGCTCCAATTCATTACTAATTAGATTAATGTAAATTAAGTAATTCTAAGATTCCACTTCAATCCCGTGAAATGATAAACATCGGTGAGACTGATGGAAAGTATGCATTTTGTTACTCTGTTGGTGAACCTCTGAATGAATACAACTTTTCTGGGGAGCAATTGTAATTATACACACAAAAAAGTTACTAAATACTATGGGTCCTTCAAACCAGCTGGCTATATACCTAAAAAAGATAAAAGAAATAAGAAAAAGTCCTATGTGTACAAAAAATGTTAATAGCAGCTCTTTTTGTGGTGGCAAAAAAGTAGAAATTGAATGAAAATCCATCCATTGAGGAGTATCTAAATAAGTTGTGGTAGATGCATGTGACAAAGTATTACTGTACTATAAGAAATGAGGACATGAATGACTTCAACTAAAGACATAGAAAGACATAAAAACTGGTGCAGAATGAAGTGGCAGAAGCAGAACAATTTATGCTATAACCTCAATATTATAAAAATAAACAACTTTGAGGACTTTTATAAGCTGAAGAAGAATGAAACCAGGAGAACAATTTATAGAGATATAACAGTGTAAAAACAAACAACTTTGAAAGCTATAAGAACTATGATCAGCACAATGGCCAGTCCTGATTTCAGAGAACCGATGATGAAACACGCTCTCCCCGACAGAGAGATGATGGATTTAGGGTGCAGAATAAGACATAGATATCTTCCTGTAAAGTCACTGTGGGGATTTGTTTTGCTTGACCAAGGATATTTATTACAATAAATTTTGCTGTATTTTTTATTTTTATTTTTCAGCATGGTTAGAGTGAGGAAAGAAAATGGATTTCTATTTATTTTGTTTAATAATTTAATTAATTTCACAACAGATGTTAAATGCCAAATGAAAGAATTTTCAGATGAAATCACTGTATTATTAGTTTTTTTTTAAACCGTTATCTTCTGTCTTAGAATCAATTCTGTGTATTGGTTCCAAGGCAGAAGAGTGGTAAGAGGTAGGCAATGGGGGTTAAGTGACTTTCCCAGGGTTACACAGCTAAGAAGTATCTGAGATTTGAACCTGGGACCTCCTATCTCTATCTCAACCCATTGAGTCATCTAACTGCCCCCTGTATTATTAGTTTTATTTAGTTCATCTATTTTGCTAAAAAAGACCTTTTATGAAGCAGATGTGATCTATAAATGTAATGTAAAAATAAAACAAACCAACAAAATTGAAAGCATAAAAAAGAAAAATATATAAAGTTCTTTGTATATCTTAAAAATAAAAAAAATGAAAAAAAATGAGTGAATCTATTTTTCTTCCTACTAATTGGGCAGAGGAGACGCAGCATTGCATAAGGCATAGAAAACTAGGCTCTCAGCTAGGAAAACCTGGATTCAAGTGTTGACTCTGGCATATAGTGGTTATGTGACCTTGGATTTAATCTTAACCTCCCAGGAACATTCCAGACCTAAATGGCAGAGTAGGTGCCAGTCTGTGTTGATAATAAGGGATCCTTCTTTGAAGGGATAAATATAAAATGATTTTTATATTCATATTCCTCCCTTCTCTTCTTCCACTTCTCAAAAAAAAAATTGGACAAATATGTTTACTTACTTTAAACAAATGAGTGAGTGGTTATAACAAGGTCTTCTCCATAATAACATCATGGGATGAAAGGAATACCATTTCTTGAGCCATTTCCAGGGAGAGGTTGTAACAATATCATTCAGTGCCCTCGTCTGACTCTGACACTGGGTTACAAACTTTTTGCCTACAGTTGTCATAGATGAAAATACCTTTAAACTTCAGTCTTGGTTTTCCTCTATTGTGACCAAGGTATCAGCCACTGCCCTCCCGCCACAAGTGACCTAGAACTGCCCCATTCTAGAATGATCCTCTCTTGACTTATAGAAAAGACCTCATTTTCAGATCAAGAGTAGTACTTTTCACTACTTCCAAATGCACCTCCTTGGCTTGGGAGCTTTGACAAGGGCATGGCCCGACGACATTTTTAATCTGTAAGAGAGTTCACTTCTGGTGAATACTAATGGGTATTTCCAAGTCTGAAGTGAGTGGCAATAATTAATTAAGAAGCTGACTTGGGTACCTTCCTGTTAGCATAAATCAAATTGGAATAAACATAGACCGTGCCTTATACTGAGTAGGTTGTCCCCTGTACTGAACTGAGATTTCTTTGAAAGGAAAACAAAATACGTGAACATACACTGGAAAAGAATTATGCAAAATTGCTGCATTGCTAAATACTCATCTATTTGGGAGAACTTTTTTTTAATAAAAAAGTAAAATAGAGATTTTAATAACAACAAGCATTTATAGAGTGCTTTACATTTCATTTGATCCTTACAACGACCTAGTGGGATGGACACCAAGAAGCTCTCACCTTAATCCTTCTACCAATACTGCTACCACCACCACCACCACCACCACCACCACCACCACCACCACCACCACCACTACTACTACTACTACTACTACTAATAATAATAATAATAATAATAACAACAACAACAACAACAAAAACAACAACAATCCCTCCTATTGTCATCCTTCTTACTGTTTTGCAATTCTTTGTTTAGGAATTTTATTTCCCTAGAAGAAATGAAGTGCTAAAATGATATAACCAGCACACTGTCTCTGTCATGTAAATCATAAATTAATACTGGAAAGGATTCTAATCCAAGAATTTTCTTTCTCATATGGAGCATTCAATCTATCTTTTTTTTTTTAATGGAACTGGTAGCTACTAGATTTCAATCTGCAGTCTTCTTGCCAGCTCTCTGAGGTCAGATCTCTTCTTAATGTTTAATGATCAATGTAAATAAAAAGTTCTCAACATTCTTGATATTTTCTTGCCTTTGGATTACTGATAGAGATATTCTTCTTGTCTCACAGTCCACACATAACTAACACCTACAGGAGGGTGAGACTTTTTACTGAAAATTTAGATGGATGTACAAGTCATCACTGATCTGCAACTTTTCTCTAAAATTTCTATTGGTAATCTGTAAGACACAAGGCAATACTGAAATCTAAGACACAGGATTCCCATCTTGGAAACTGCATGAGATCTCAGAACTGGCTGTGATCTGTTGCTTATTTTTGAATCCGATAATGTAGAGACAGAGTGAGAATTTTTACTGGCCAAAATATCTTCACCAAAGTCAAATTATTTTGCTATTATTTTTGACAAATATGTATATATGTGAGTATGTGTTTGTGTTGTGTGTGTATGTATGTATATATTGAGAGAGAGAGCCATATATGGTTATATATCCACAACTATGGGGCAGCTATCTCTATTTTTATCTATCTATATATCTATCTCTGTCCGTGTGTCCATCTGTCTTTATCTATTTGTGTATCTATCTTCTATCTGTCTGCATGCATCTATCTTTCCATCTGTCTGTATCTATCTATCTCTCTGTATTTATCTATTTGTGTATCTACTATCTGTCTGTATGTATCTATCTATTTATCTGTCTATCTATCAGTTTATCTATTTGTGTATGTCTGTCCATTTGTCTATTTATCTATTTGTCTGTGTCTATCTATCTATCTATCTATCTATCTATCTATCTATCTATCTATCTCTCTCTCTCTCTCTCTCTCTCTCTCTCTATCTTTCTATCTCTCTCTCTCTCTATCTATCTCTATCTTTCTATCTATCAATCCATCTATCAAGACTTGGTAAACTGAGGAAAATAACCTTGCTTTGTTGGTTTAGCTTTTGTGAGTGTTTTCATTCATTTGCATGTCAAGCTGGAAAGCATCTTGAGAATGAAGTAGACATCTTATTCTAGCTTCTACACAGCTCTTGAGGAGAATCTTTAGCAGATACTCCCCCAAATCATCTATGGGTTAAACAGAAGATGCAAGGAATTTTAAGAATCATATAATTGTATGAGATAACAGACTATAATTCAGCCCCAGACATAAGAGAGACAAAAGAACAAACTTAATCATAGCCTGACAAAATATTCCATCTTAATTTTGTTTTAACTTCCTCCTTACCTGGTGTGGTAACTCACAGCTTGTGTTTGTGATTAAAGAGCTGTCAACTTGCTCTTTACTATACTATACACTGCATCAGATTGGAGTTAAGATAACAAGCAGTTGACCTTAAAGAGACTAAACCAAAATGTGATAACACAGAACTTTAGGGACCATGAGATCAGAAAATGTACTTAGTAGAGACAATGCAATATCCAAGAGATAGAGTTGGGAGGTCCTGGTTCAAATTTGGTCTCAGATACTTCTTAGCTGTGTGACCCTGAGGAAGTCACTTGCCTTTCCCTTTCCAGTCTTCTGCTTTGGAACCAATACACAGAATTGATTCTAAGACAAGGATTTGAAAGGTAAAGATTTGAAAAAAAATCCAAGGGAGAGTAGTCAACATCCCATCAAAATGTAGCAAAGACTGCCTACTGTCACTTTCCCAGAGCATAGCCAGTTGCATAGAACCTCAGGGGTCTAGTATTCTTTAAGGAGTTGCAAGGCTTCTTCTCCAATACTTTCAGCTTCAATCCCTTTTCCCGGGTGACCCAAAGTCACCCAAAAAGAAGAGACCAAACCAAGAGAGAGAAGCCAAGACTGTGCTAACATCCTCTCACTAGAAATCATCAGTGACTAAAAACAACAATAATACTAATAATTGCTGACATTTATATAGTTCCTACTATATGCTAAGACTTTACAAGTATTTTCTCATTTTATCTTCACAACAAACTGGGAGGTAGATTATTAACCTTATTTTACAGGTGCAAAAACTGGGACAGACAGAGGTTAAATAACTTGCCCAGAGTCACATAGCTAGTAAGTGTCTGAGGCCATATTTGAAGTCAGTGCTCTATCCACTGCACCATCCAACTGGCTAGGACTGGGGCCCCATTTAATCAACTAATACCAATTAACTTTTATAAAAGGATATTTATTTCAAATATATAGCAAGAACAAAAAAGTAAACATCCCCCCCCCCCCGCCATGCCATCCCAGTCTCTGGGAGAGTGGGCTCAGACTTTGCATAGTTTCTGCATAGAACTGGCCCTACCACATCCTAAGGCATCTTTGCTACCAGAAGAGTCCTTATCTCAGCCATTGCTGGGAATGTCCCCTAATGTCATCCCACTGGGAATGTCCCCTAATGTTATTCCACTAGAAAATGTTCCCTAACATCATTCTACTGGGAAATGTCCCCTAACTTCATTCTACTGGGAATGTCCCCTAATGTCATTCCACTGGGGAATGTCCCCTAACTTCATTCCACTGGGAATGTCCCCTAATGTCATTCCACTGGGGAATGTCCCCTAACTTCATTCCACAGGGAATGTCCCCTAACTTCATTCCACTGGGAAATGTCCCCTAATATCATTCCACTGGGAATGTCCCCTAAGGTTATTCTTTGCTCTTCAAAGCAGAGAGGCTGAACTGGCTACTTAACTGAGGTGGACTAGACTCTCATATTTGCTGCATCTCAATTGACTCACATTCTTGACCTTTTGAAACTCACAGGGTAATAGCTTCCAGATACATACATGTCCTTCATTAAAAAAAGGAGAAAGATCAAGATTTGTATTCATAGGGCCATGTATTGGCATCAGAGAGTGCCCAAGGCTTCTCCCTTTACAACATTGTCTCTTACGGAATGGAATGTGGTCAGGGGAAGTAAATCACCCCCCAAAAGAGTCAAACCAAGAGAGAGAAGCCAAGGTTAGCTCCCAGTTCTGCCTCCAAATGAGCAGTCGATCCGAAGGTCTCCTAGGCACGATTTAGTTAGCTGACCAGACCAGTTCCAACATATCTCCTCTTGCTCCTGAGTTTCTCTAGGGAACCTGATTATATATCATCATAATTCTCTGTGTACTCACTAGGTCTGGGCTCAGTGGCTAGTCCCCCATTGCAGAGGCAACTGGACCACAAAGCCAGCAAAGGAACACCCAGCAGAAAGAATGTACCCAACAGGGTGGTGGAAAACTGCATTCTGGGCTCAGCAGAGGACATTAGCAACCCTGAATTGTCAAAGGTGTGAGCTGCCTTTGCCATGTGTGCTCTGCTTGTGCCCTGAACATAAATATTCCTGGTTCTTACCTCTTTATGTGTATTGTTTGGACACCTTCCATGTGTCCTTCGTGCTGTAAGATCTTTGTTCATATATGATGGTAAGGTGATCATTTATGGGAGAGGACATCCTATGTGTGCAAGAGTCAATAAATATTAATTTAAGCTTCTTCAATGTGCCAGGAACAGTGCTAAGTACAAGGCATAGAAATAAGGAAAACAAAGACAGTTCTTGACCTACAGTCTAACGGGGGAAGATAGTATAGAAAGGCAGTAAAGAAGCTTCTTAGCAGGCATTTCCTTTGTTTGATTATGCATATGTTATAAAAATTCTATTTCTCTCTTTTTTTGCTGGTGGGAGATGAGGATGTGGGAGGGAGAAGAAATAAATAATCTAAACTGAAAAAAGAAACATTATATTAAGTAAATCTAGAACAGAAAATAGAAGACATGATTCTTACCCTCCTGGAGCTTACATTCTAGTAATGAGAAAAGTGTGCAAATAGATCATTATAAGCATAGCAGAGAAGGATAAAACTATGTTCTGTGTAAAGTCTTAGAGGCAAGGAGATTCAGATAGTTTAAAGGATGGGTAGGAATTCAAGGGCAGCTAGGTGGCATGGGGGTTATAACAGTGGACCTGGAGTTAGGAAGACTCATCTTCTTGAGTTCAAATCTAGCCATAGATATTTACTTGCTGTGTGACCCTAGGTAAGTCACTTAATCCTATTGGCCTTCGTTCCACATCTATAAAATGAGATGGAAAAGAAAATGGCAAACCACTCTAGTATCATTGCCAGTAAAACCCCAAATGGGGTCATAAAGAGCAGACACAACTAAACAACAGGAATTCAGCTGGTGAAACAGGGAAAGAAGGGCTCTCTAGGCAAAGGAAACAGTGAATGAAAGTTGTGGAGGTTGGCAAACACAAGATCATTTAAGAAAGTGGCAGGAGCGCTAAACTACCTGAGTAGAGGAGAGTAATTATTGAAACTGGAAAGATCAGGTAGAGCCAGACTGTAGAGGACCTTGAAAACCAACCTTCAGAATAATAAATTTTATAGACTTAGACCTGGAAGGGATCTTAAACAGCCTTTAATATAAGCCCCTCATTTTCAGATGAGGAAACTGTACAGTAAATGGCAGAGGTGGGGTTTGAACTTGGGTCCTCTCCAAATCCACTGCTCTTTCCTCTTATTAGATCATTCCTCTATCTAATATTGCTCTATATTATTATATTATGCATTTTACTAAATACCATCTTCCACCCAACCCCAATACTGAAATCATTAATGAGTTAGTCAGCATTTTATCTTCTTTGAATAAAGGCACATTATGAATAATCCCTCCCAAAACACACACATCACAACATCTAATTTAATTGCTATCCAGATTGATAAACTCTTTGCTTTACTCAGAATTTCAAGAAGTTTCCAACGACTAATTGTTTTAAGTCTTTATTTTCAATTAGACAGTCTATACTATGGACCAGATTTTATTTATCGGTAGACATTTATAGGAATCCTCTGATACAGTTCTTGAGATTCTAAACAGAAGAGGAACAATCCTCGGTCTTGGATGAGGACTACTAGGTGTTTTGAATTACAAACTATTTTGGAGGAGCCGGTATTTCTACCCTAGTTTGAATATTAACATCATCTTGAAAGTTTAAGGGTTAGTTAAGATTCCTGGAAGCTGAAGGGAAAAATCCTTTCTTGACTGTTGTAGCTACTCATGGAGAAATGCTTATTGGTTTATTTCTTGAACATTTCTAGTGATTCATAAGATATTTCAATGGAAAGAATGCTGGATGAATTTGAAGTCAGAAGACCTGCATCCAAATCCTGTTTCTGATAGTTAATCCCTGTGTGAGCTCTCTGTACCTCAATTTCCTCATCTGTAAAATGGGGGAAATTAAACTAGATAGTCTCTGGGATCCTTCCCATCTCTAAATCTAGGCACCCATGAACCTAACACTTCTCATTACTCAATTTTTTTTGACCTAGGATCAGAGAATTAGATTTAGAGATGAGAAAGACCTTGGAGGTTGTCTAGATCAACCCTTTCATTTTATAGATGAAGAAACTGAGACCTGGGGTGATAGTGACCTGCCCAAGATCACACAGGGATTAAACGTCCCACCTAGAACTTGAACCCTTCATAGCAAATGATCTCCAAATTTTTGTCTCCCTGCTGAAACACAAACAGGCATAGACATACCACATGCATGTGTCGTGCACACACGCACACACGCACACATACACACACACACACACACACACACACACACTCAAACTCAGAAACACAAACAAACAAGATCATTCCAGTTCAAGCCACCATGCTTTGAATCCTCTCCAGACACCAGCCTAAATATGACATGGCTGCTGCTGGAGGGGGGAAAAATGGTTGTTTCCTTGAAATAAAACATTTAAAGATCCCTTAGTGGCTATTCAGGGACTGGAATTCAATTTCCATTCTCCACCCTCTGGCCAGCTGCAGCTCTGAAATGCCAACATAAAACATCCCAGGATTGCACTTCGTGGTAAGGTTGGATTTTTCTTATGCAATAGAAACGTGCTGTCATTAACACGGATACATTTTCATTTCAAAATCAGTCGGAAAAAACCAACAACAATGACCTTTAACAAAAGAGAATTGAACCTGACTTTGAAGAAGTCATATTTTATTGGGGGGGGACATCTAGGGGGAAAGAGGGAACGGTGGGTCTATAGAGGATTAAACAAACTCTCGGTATGTGCTTTAGGGGTGGGAGTGGGATGGGGTGATCTACACCTTGGGATCTGAACCTCCTATCTTTATTAGATAATCTAAGGACACCACTTTTCAAATCTTCTCATTCCAAGAAGTTTTTGCTCATCCACGTTATATCACAATGACCAAAAAAATAATGTAAACTTCTTATTCAAACCACATAAATACTATGAAAACTAACTTGACAATCACACTTTTAAAAAAACCAGCATGCTTTATATCTATAAAAATTGTGCCTACAGTACTTTTGAGGCTCTAGACTTTGTAATAAACAGATTTGTTTCAGGACATCCTGGGCTCATCCAAGGAGAAAAAACTCAGAATCTATCCCTGATTGGAATTCAGTCCACAGGTAAAGCAACCACTTGAAGCTTGTCTGCAGTCTACTGCAAAATGGGAGGAGTAGAGAAACATCCTGAGAGACTCAGGCAAGATGGTGATTTCAAAATCACCATCTGGAAACAGAGCCTTGAATTGGGGGAGCCAATGCCTTGAATCAGAGGGGACCCTGCAAGGAATGGATTCAGCTTGGTTTCCAGTATTATTTTATTCTTTTTTTTCCTCAAGGCATGTCGTTGGGAAGGGGGGAATCTGCTGGTTATAGCCCTTGTTTCTTAGACCACCAAGGGTGAATCGTGATGCAGAATGGATGGGGTCTTCTAAACTGGGTGGCCTGGGAATGCATGCCAGTGTTTAGATTAAGAAATCTAAATGCATACATATATATGTGCAAACACACACGTGCATGCTAACTGAAGGCAACTTCTACTTTAAAAGATTTACTGTTTCAGTTAAACAGTCCATCGGAACCCAGAACTTACATTAGATTTTAATTAAAAAAAAAAAAAGAAAAGAGTTTTGTACCTGAGGGCCTGTACTGATTCTCACGGTAGGGAGGGTTCCTATTAAAAGTTCACCTGCTGGCACTAATTTTATTTATAGAATTATGTTTTAATTCTGAAGCATTTTTTGAAGTGTTAAATACATACATTTACATAGGATTGGCAAGCAAATATAGAAAATGAGTCAAGAATCCTCTTTGGTCTGAAGAAGGGATTCTTTATTTTTTCTAAATCCCTTACCTTCTGTCCTAGAACCAATACTGTATATTGGTTCCAAGGCAGAAGGATGGTAAGGGCTAGGCAACAGGGGTTAAGTGACTTGCCCAGGGTCACACAGCTAGGCAGTGTCTGACACCAGGATTCTTCATTTTGTGAGTGCTATGATCCCCTTTAGGCAATCTGGTAACACTTATGGACTCCTTCTTTGGATCCTGTGTTTAAACGTACAAAGTGAAATACAAAGGAAACTAGTTATTTGGAAATAAAGATGTAATTTTTTTGGCCATCCAAATTTATGCCCTGCCCCCTTCCTGAAATCTAAGGTCCATGGACCCTAGAGGAAGAACTCCAAGCCTAAAATCTCTTGACTCCATCCTTAGAAGACATAAAAAACAAACCAAAAACAAAACAAAAGAAAACAAAAAAACTAGTTAAAAATGCAACAGCTCGGGAAACAAAAAGGTATGATGGGATTAGACTGCATGGAGGGGCAAAAAGATGTAATAATAGACATGATTCCACTATGTTGTTTGCTCTTCTTGGGGCCTTTGCTAAATGGCTTGTGTCCTCTCTTTATAGCATACTTTGTATGCTTTTAAAGCTTAGCTTTTAAAAAAATCTAGCCCTGATTTATTAAGACTTCAAATGATATTGTACTTGGTCTCCATTAAAGACAAATAACCACTCCTGACATGTATTTTCCTAAGGGATTTCCTCCGGGTGGTGATGATCATTCACATGTTAGAGAGACAGTGAGAGATTGGGGGTACCAGAAGAGTCCCAAACTCAGGAGTGCCCTTTGTTAGAGATGGTCCCTTGGCTAATACTATCTTCTATGTACTGGCTTGTCGAGGTGTCGTTGCTTCTGCTCAGGACGGTGGACGGGAGCCTGGAAGCTCGCCTCTCTGGGTTTTCACCGTGAGAACAACAGCAGATCATCCGTCTCATGGTGCTATACATCTCTTCGTCTTTGTAGGAGTAAATGATGGGGTTCATGACGGAGTTGAGCAGGGCCAGCAGCAAGAACCACCTTTTGACATGCTGCACGCCACAGTGAGTACAGTTAAGGCCATCCAGGAGCAAGACTACTAGCCCAGGGGTCCAGCATACAACAAAAGCTCCTAAAGGAAGAGAAGAAGAAATGGTAAGACTTGAAAAAACTCAGGCCTTCCTGGTTCCCAGGTTAGTTTTAGCCTCTTCACTATAGGGTTTACACCACGTTATAGATGGGATCCAAATGCATCTTGGCAGGCTAGAACTTTGGCTTAAATCGAATAAAGAAAAAAAATGCAAGGATAAATGCTGTCTTAGGGTCTATTCCCAAAACTGAATTCCCAAGGATGGTTTAGACTGCAGTGATTCCCAAAGTGGGCGCCACTGCCCCCTGGTGGGTGCTGCAGCAATCCAGGTGAGAGGTGATGGCCACAGAAGCATTTATCTTTCCTATTAATTGCTATGAATTTTTTTTTAAAAAATTAATCTCCAGGGGGCTAAGTAATATTTTTTCTGGAAAGGGGGTGCTAGGCCAAAAAAGTTTGGTTTAGAGGAAGCATGATTGGGCAATAGTCTGTCTGAAAAGATCCAGGGGCATGGAAAGAGGAATAAACTAGAAGAGAAGAGAAAGGAAAGCCAGGGAAATGTGTCTCATGTCACCGGGGTACACAAGTAAACATCTATCTCTACAAACAAGGAAGAAGAAGATGGGGAGGAAGGGGGAGGAGAGGGGAGTAGTGGACATCTGGACCCCATTCTCATCTGAACTGGTCAAAGGAGGGATGAATAGACAAACATACATACACACACACACATACACAATTGGATACAGAAATATATTTTGCTAAAGAGGGAAATGAAAGGGAAAAGATAGAAGAGGGAATTCAAAGGTAAATTAAGGGAAGGATTAGTCCTAAGTAAAATAAACTCTGGAGCAGCTACATGGTGCAGAGGATAGAATTCCAAGCCTGAAGTCAGGAAGACTCATTTTCCCCACATCAAAACTGGCCTCAGACACTTACTATACACTTTCTATGTGACCATGGGCAAGTCACTTGACCTTTATCTCAGTTTCTTCATCTATAAAATGATCTAGAGAAGGAAACTGCAATCTACTGTACTTTCTTTGAAAAAGAAAAAAAAACACAGAGGGTCAACAAGAGTAGAACAAAACTGTAAAACAAGTGAACAGCAAAAAAATAAACTCCAACTAAGGATATGTAAAATGTTTAACAGAACCTCCTTTTGAGGTGGCAAAGAATGGGAATCTGAAGAGGTACCCACCATTTGGAGAAAATCTAAACAAGTCATGGTATATAAATGTGATGGAACACTATTGTATTATAAGAAATGTTGAAGAGGATGATTTCAGAGAACCCTGGGAAGACTGCTATGAACTGATACAGAAGAAAGTGAGCAGAATTAGCAGAATTTATATGACAACAATATGGCAAAGACAAACAATTCTGAAAGAATTAGGAAATTTGATCAATTTAATGACTGACCTCAACTCCAGAAGATTTCTACTCATTTCCTGTTAGCAATGAAGAACTTATTCCTAAGTAAGTCATATTGTTTTGGATATAGCCAGGGCAGAAATTTGTTTTCTAGCCTATACATGTTTTTGATCGGGTTTTGTTTTTCTTTCATTCGCAAATGGGGAAAGAGAGTTGGGAAGGGAGAGAAAGAAAACAGATTTTTGCATTGATTAAAAAAATTAAATAATTTTACAAAAGAACCTATTTTTTTAGTTGACTGCAAACTCAACACATACAAAGACAAAATGGAAGACTTCCTACTTTGAAGGGACTTACATTCCATTGGAAGAAAACAACATGAACATAACTAAGTCATTACAAAATATATACAAAGTAATTCCATATGAGGGGAACTAACAACTGAACACAAATGGACAGAACATGGACATATATAATTAAAATATGATGAGGGTGTAAAGGAGATAAAAAAGAGGGTATGAGAAAAGAGATGGGTTTGCCTAACTGGGAGGACTCAAGAAAAGCATCACAGAGAAAAGTTGCACCAAAGCTGGGAAGGATTTTAATAAGCAGAAATGGGGGAAGAAAGAAAGACCTTTCCTGGACATGAGGCATAATGTGGAAGTAGAGTACAGAGGGAGATACTCAGAAAGAATTTCAAATCAAGTCCATAAGCATTGATTAAGTATTTTCTATGCACTAAGCAATGGAGATATAAATATAAGCAATGAAGAAAAACCATCCCTACCCTTAAGGGAATTATAAACTAATGGGGGAAAAGCCTAGATCCAGAAGAGAACTACAAAGTGGGGGGGGAGTAGCAATTGACAGAGAGATATGGTGACAAATATTGGAAGATGAATGATAAATCTGGATCCTTCCAAATAGAGGTTCTGAGAATTCCCAGAGGGAGAAGGGGTACAAGAAGTGCATTTGTCTATAATTTAGAAACCTCAGAAGGGAAATACCATGAAATAGTACCCTAGTCCAGGTTTCCAGGTAGACTGGATCTATAAAATGATCTAGAGAAGATTTTGATAGGTAGTGAAAGTCAGGCTAAGGAGCTCATTTTTTTTGCTCTGTAAGAAGAGTGACAACCCACATTTACGCTAAGGCTTTCAGTAGACAACTGGGAGCTATGGAAGATTTCAGAGCAGGGAAGCATCATGATCATACCACACATTAGGAAAATTAACTTGGCAGTAATGTGATGAACAGCCTAAAGGAACAAGACATTAGGGCAGAGAGACCAAGTCACAATAGGTATGAGAGAAATGAAAAGGTCCTTGTAAGCCAACTAAGCCAATCTCTAGTTCACCAACAGTACCCTCTTCTTCAAGGTCACATAGCTAGTTTGGAGGCAGAGCTGGGGTTCTTTCCAAAATCCAAGTCTACCACACTAAAAAACAAATGAAAAAAAATACAAACCTCATCTTCTTAGAATCAATACTAATTCTGATTCCAGGGAGAAGAGCAACAAAGATTAGGCAATTGGGGTTAAGTAACTTATGTCCAGGCTCCCACTGCTAGGAAGTGTCTGAGGTCATATCTGCACCCAGGACTTTCTTTCTCCAGGCTTGGCTTTCTCCAGACTCTCCAGACTATGCCACACAGCTGTCCCCCAAAACACTTTCTACTCTGCAACACTGACTCCCTTAAACAGGGCAGGATCAATGCCATACTTTTCTTTTTTCTATTTTGATTTATTCAAGATGTTTCTTCTACAGAGAACAATATGCAAGGGGCACATCTTTCATGCATCCCCCATAGCATCTTGACCAGGACCTTGTCCACAGTAAGAAGTCAATAGACATTTAGTTTTCTGATTAATATTCAAACAAGCAGAAAATTGAACTAATCAGAACCCTGATATCCAAAATATTCTGGTTTATTGAAGTTTTGCTTCAAAAAAATGAGAAAAAAACCCAAACAACAGGCATATTTTATCCACAAATGCTAGCAGGGTCTACTGTTGTTGAGAAATGTTTTGTTTTGTTTTTTCCCTACAGGGTGACACCCAAGAAAGGGGTATTATTTATGTTGTCGGGAGATTAGAGGAAGTAGATGAGTCAGACTTTAAAAGCTATGGATACTGCAGTTGATGTTAAGGGTCCTTCACCCCCACTACCCCCTTAGAAATTGAATAATTCCTCAAAATCCCTGTGGGAAAAAGAATGTGTTCCCTGCTCATGCAGTTACTTTCAGGATGTCAAAGTGTCAGACCATTGTCTGGAGACAGTGTTTTTACTAAAGTTACAAAACTTGGAAAAATTAAAATGTTATATGAGGACATACAACTAACTCTGAATTGCCCAGTAATGGATGATGCCACCTTTGGATTCCCAGAATGCTCTGTTTCCCACTTCTGCTTATTACTTTCAATCCATCATTCTATCTATCCATACACATTGAGTAGCCCCTAACTGTACAAAGATAGTCAGAGCCTTTGCATTATTTCATAATAGCAAAAGAAAAAAAAAATCTTAGTAGAGCTCCTTGTATATAGTGGGTGCTTAATAGATGCTTGTGCTTTTGTTTTTTGTTTTTAAATCCTTACTTTTTGTCTTAGAATCAATATTGTGTATTGGCTCCAAGGCAGAAGAGTGGTAAGGGCTAGGCAATGGGGGTTAAGGCACTTGCCCAGGGTCACACAGCTAGGAAGTATTTAAGGCCTCCTTTGGAACTCAGGACCACCCATCTCCAGGCAGGGCTTTCAATCCACTGAGTCACCCAGCTGCCCTAAATAGATGCTTGTTAATAGGAAAATTACTACATGTTTGCTCTAAGAGTTATCCCAGATTACATTTGTTTGCTAATTGACTGGTGCCACAAATTTTTACTTAATAGCACTGATATATTTTAAACATTTTTAAAGCATTTTTTAATCAGTCCCATTGACATGCCTAGCCCTGTCCAGAGTTTAATGCTTAGACCAACACAGGGGTAGATTTAAGAAGATATCAAAGTTGGGCGTATTGAATTTTCAGTATTGATTCTTGAGATTTCCATTAATCTTGCCATCATATTGAAGCATGAATACACATTCTGGGACCAAGAAAAGCAATAAAATAAATCCCTGCTGTCTATCAGTGAATGTCTATTATGTAATAATTACTGTAAAACCTTGATTTTGTGTAATGATATTTTATGGGAAGTTATTTGCAAGTTGGAATGATGCATGCAAGTTTTCCCTGGAATTTCCAAATTGAACTGCTATTCGATGCCTAAATATGAGTCTGCTCAAATGAACATGTGCTCTTCTTGAGTTGGAGTATGTTCCCTCCAAGATTCAAATCTCAATCTCTTTGTGTCTGTCCATCTTGAGCAACTCTTGTCTGTACTCTTATATAAATTTGCCACAGGGGATCCACCCAAACTGCTCAGGGTCTTTCTTGCTTTCTCTTAATATAGCAAGGATACCATCAAAGTACATTAGTTCTTCACCTGTTATTCTTTTATCCTCTTCACAGTGGTACAATAGATAAAACACAGAACCTGGAGTTAGGAAGATCTGAATTCAGATCCAGCTTCAGATACTTCTTTTCTAGTTCGGGAATCCTGGGCAAAGCATTTAACCTCTGTTTGCCTCGCTTCCTTCAACTGAAAATGGGGCTACAAAATTACGGCATATTAACTTTGTAGAATTTTCTTGAAAATCAAATAAGATTCATAAAGTGCTTAGCATAGAAAGCAGGCGCTCTGGGGCTGCTTGTTCCCTTCCATATGACCAGCCCATCTTTTTCTACCATAGATTTCCCAGATGATATCCTTTCCCCCCCAATTCTTCTTCGAAGTTCCTCATTTGTTATATATTACAGCAAGCAGCACATCCGTTATGTGCCTCTCTTTGTGCTACTCATTTTTGGTTTATTTTAGATGCTATAAGTTTTTATACAGCTTTGTTCTCATCAAAATCCCAGTTTCCAGTAAAAAGCCATTTTCAGAGACAAGTGTGGATAGTAGACCTGGACCTGGGTTCATATTCTGCTTAGTTAGTTCTTACTAGTTGTGTGACTCTAGGAAAATCACTTAATCTCTGTTTGCCTCAGTTTCCTCATCTGGAAAGTGCTTGGCGTCTGAGGCCCCTTTCAGTCCTAAATCTCTTGTCCCATGAAATATTTAAAATAAACCTCAAAACAGAGACTGCCCTTGAAATAACCTGACCCATTCTTAAAATAAGATTTTATAACAAAATCAGTTTTAATGAAGAGAGCCCTTTTGAAAATAATTCACACAAATGATAACTTTTTCCTTTTCTAACTTTATAGAGTCTATTAGTTTCAGCAGGGATCCTAAGAAGTGCTAAATGGTGAAAACTAAATTTAGCATAATCTCACGATTCTCTGTTTAGAGAAATCCATAGTGAGACTTTTTCCCCCCTTTACCCTGAAAAAACAAAGAGTTGACTAGAGCTCCGGTGATCGATGAAAGTTCTTGTTAATGAAGCTTTTCATGGTTTGTTCTTCCAGAGGACATCAATCAATAGTATTTGAACAAAAACTGGATCCTGGCCAGTTCATTCCCCGTGTGATATCTGTGTATTCCAAACTAGTTCTTGACAAACAAATTCTTGAGTCAGATTAAGGGAACAGTTTGTCCAACCTGAAAGGAAAGCCAAAGTTTTTCCTACTTAACTATCCTACCTACATCCTACCCAAGCCCAGACTGATTGACCCAACGCTCTAAGATAACATTTAGACCTTCTTCCACTGAGCAAGACAAGACCAAGTGGACTGGACAGAATAGCAAAGTGTCCTATAAACTAATGAGCAAAGCTCTTTAGAAATACTGACTTTGGACAATGCTTACACTTCACAGCAGAGAAGCAACATAGTCATATGTCTCAATTCTAAATTCTCTTTGAAACACATCTTGAAATGGATTGCATTGTTTACCTGATAGGCAAATCCTTTTGATGTTTTTACTATGTGTCGGTATGTAGCCATGAGACATATAGCTCTCAGCCCCCTGCCCAAGAAGGAAAGAAGAAAGGAAAAAAGAAGAAAGAAAAAGAAAGAGAGAATACCATCAAGAACAGAACAATCAGGAACTATATCTCTGGGAATTTCTGGAGAACAGGAGTAATGACCAAAAACTGAAGAGTATCAATTTTCAAAAAAGAGAATGTAGGTAAAAACCAGTTGTCTTGATGTTGATCCATAGCCGATCATTAAAGAGATGACCTGTGAGCAGTTAGAGAAGAATATGATGATTACAAGGAGTCAATATGAGTATACTAAGAACTCAAGCCAAACCAACATTATATAAAGATTTCTTTTTTGGAAGTCTCTAATTTATAAACAAAGTGAGTTCCAAAAGTCAACTTGTAAATCAGTTGTTTGAAACAGAACATATTTTCCTTTAGAATTATTTATTAACTTGGGCTAGACCTGTGATTTCTTGGGTGTGGGGATTTCTGAGACTTCTGATGTAAATTTCCTCCACTAAAGTAGATGCACAACTTTTCTGATAAAACAATAGAGAGATAGTTGTCTGGGGCACTAAGAGGTTCCACTTGAAAACCTCCAATAAAAAGAAATTCACTACCTATTAAGGAAGCCCATTTCCCCTTGAAGGAAGCTATAAGTGTTAGGAAAATTAAGTTTTCCTGATGTCAAGCCTAAATTTACTTCCCATAGTTTCCCTCTGGAGTAAAGAACACATCGAATCCCTCTCTTATATCTCTTCAAATATTTGATGACAACTAACATGTTCTACCCTCACCCCACTAGATCCCTCTTTTCCAGGCTAAACATACCCAGTGCCTTTAGGTCTGGGGTAGGCAGCTTTTTCAAATTTTGTCACATCACTTCTATCTATTTGATACTCGGTAAGTACTTAATAAATGCTTGTTGTGGGGACAGCTAGGTGGGACAGTGGATAGAGCACCAGACCTGGAGTCAGGAGGGCTGGGCTCAAATATGACCTCAAATACTTCCTAGTGTGATCCTGGTCAAGGCACTTAAACCAAGTTGCCTAACCCTTGCTGTTCCTTTGTCTTAGAATTGACACTAAGACAGAAGGTAGGGTTAAACAATGTGAGTTGAATAAACCTCTGAATTCTTGCATTATAATTTTGTTCTGCAAGCACAGCTGAGGAAAGTGAGATTAGAGTGTGTATCCAAAGCTCCAATGACCTCACTTGCTCAGATTTTCTCAAAAGGCATCAGAAAGAAATAAGCTCTAGTCAAGAGGGCTTCCACTTGTGCTCTGGTTTGAGGAGTCACTGAATGTCCTGAGGATCTGTCTTTGTAAGCCCATTATGGACTATAGACCATCCCCCCAAATTGGCAAATTACCATATCTATAGCTTGACCTGGTCAGTCAAACCAACACAGGAGGCTCTCTTGGGATCTCCTCCTCTGGATTCTGCTTCCTCCCCACAATGGAATTACTTTTACCCACTCTAACTACTCTTAAACCCTTATTGATGCTTAACCTTCCTCCTGGACCTCAGGCTGTACCTTTGAAGTAGATGGTCTGCATCTAAGATAGTTTATCTGATCTCCCTCCTTCATCATGGTGGCAAACAAATAGCTCTGATTGTTCTTTTTTGCCTTCATCATCGATTGCCTTCATCATAATTCCACAGCGTTCTTTTAAAAGCTCTCCCCACTCATGTATCAATCTCTCTACACAATTTTATCAATGGGCATGTTGACTTCACCCTCCCACCCTAACCCAGGTGTCCCACAGCCCAATCAGAAAAGGATGAACCTTCTGTAAAATGAAAACCATGAACCTAAATGTAAATCATTGTCTGCTCTAGAGCAAGCTCGCACTTAAATAGTTTGTGTTTTGTAGATGGCGAAACAAGTTCAGAGACATAAAGTGATTTGCTAATGGTCAAAAGCCACCAAGTCTGAGGCATAGAATTAGAATCAAGGCCTTTCTTGACTTTACATCCAGAACACTTTCTGCTAAGTCATGCCCTCCGTGAGTTAAGACATATTGGTACCCAGTAGATCAGAAGGAATGACAGAAACATGGTGTATATTGATTTCAGCTAAACCTTTGACAAAGTTTACTATAGTGGTTCATAGATAAAAGCGTGAAATGTAGACTGTGTGAAAGTACATTTAGACAGATTTATAGAAAACAGAACAATTGTATTCAATGAACGTGGACTAATGAAAAGCGGGAGGGCAAAGTCTTGAGTGGATGGCCACAGGGACTTTGTGCTTCACTTCATATTATTTAATATTTTTATCAAATTTTGAATGAAAACTAGAAATTAGGTTTCTCAAAGTCACAGATAATACAATAAATACTCTAAATATTTGTTAATCACCTACTATATTTTAGGCACTATACTAAGTGCTGGGGATACAGGTAAGAAAAGCATAGTTGCTGCTTTCAAGGAGCCAACAATCTAATGAGGGAAGATAATACACGAAAGGAAGCTTAAAGGGGCAGAGGGGCACTAGATGGTACCTGGGACATGATGACAATTTTGGAGTCAAAACCAAGTAGAGCAGCTGCTGGAAAATAAAATCATGGCTGGGACTTTTGAGCCCTGCAGAGTAGTTGTTTTTTTTTTAAACCCCACTCTAGCCTTCCAGTTAGAGGGACAGAAGCAGCTGATGGTACTCATGAAATTTCAATACAAATGCTGAAGCAATCTCCATGATGATTTCCTGGCAATGAGCTGATCCCAGGCTAAGGTAGGGAGGAAGATGGAGAGAAGAGGGATGTTGGAGTCTAAGCCAAACAAAGTAGATGGTAGCTAATGAGGAAATGGCCAGGATTTTGCATCCTCTATGAAGAGAGATAATGGGAGGAGTTTTTGCTCCACCCTCTAGCCTTCTAATCAGAAAGGCAGAAGCTAGGGTTCATATAGCACTTTAACGTATGCAAAGCTTTGGATATATATTATCTCATTTGATCTAAACAACAAAACTGTGAGGCACTATTATTAGCTCCATTTTACACATAAATAAACTGAGACTGAAAGGTCAAATGACTTGTCCAGGGTCACACACTTCATAATCACCTGGGAGGGTTTTGAACTGAGGTCTTTCTGACTACAGATGGAGCAATCCTACCTCCTACACCATCTAGATATTTGCCAATGAGATCTTGGGAAGAACTGATACTGTCATTTAAAGTACCCCAGTGACTAGCACTATAGGCACTTAAGAAATGTTAGCAAATATAAATGAAATTTATCTCAATAAAGTCAAATGTTAAGCCAAACCCGAAATTATGAAACTTAACATTACCTCTCTTCATAGAAGATGCAAAATCCTGGCTATTTTTTCAGTGCCTCAACTCTGCTTTGCTTGACTGGGGCCTATTCTATATTTTATTTTTCTCTCTTATTTGTATTTTTAAATGAATTGTCAATGTTCTTCTCTTTCTTTTTCTATATAATTATCATTAATCTTACTTCTTTTCAAAACCCTCCTATTCAATGAGAAATTAATACCCCTCCCACTTTCTTCTACCCTTCCCCAAGAAGGCAGATAATATAATACAGGTTGTACATATATTATTATTATATAGTACATATTTCCCTGTTCTTTGTGTTGTGAAACAAGACACATTGCTTACACTAGAAAAAAAACTCATGGAGGAAATAAAGTGAAGAATGGTACATTTTAATTTGCATTTGGACTCCATCTGCTCTTTCTATGACCCATCTTTTTAGTACTGATAGTCTACTAGTGGTATTGCATATTTTTCTTTAAAAATATTTTATTTTTATCCTATTGCATAGAAAAACAATTTTTGACATTCATTTTTTTAAAGTTTTGAGTTCCAAATTCCCTCCCTTCTTTCTGACCCTCACTCTCTCACTTCCTCCCTGCCTTCCAGTCTTCCTGAGATGGTAAGCAATCTCATATAGATTTTATCTATGCAATCACATAAAACATATTTCCATATTAATCATTTTGTGGAAGATATATCAAATGGAAAAAGAGAGGGAGAAGGAGAAGAGAAGGAGGAGGAGGAGGAGAAGAAGGAAGAGAAGGAGGAGAAGGAGAAAGAGGAGAAGGAGAAAGAGGAGAAGGAGAAAGAGGAGAAGGAGGAGGAGGAGGAGGAGAAGGAGAAGGAGAAGGAGAAGGAGAAGGAGAAGGAGAAGAAGAAGAAGAAGAAGAAGAAGAAGAAGAAGAAGAAGAAGAAGAAGAAGAAGAATGAATGAATGAATGAAATATAGTATTTTTGAGTCTGCATTTAGACTCCATTAGCTCCTTCTCAGAGTACAAATGAGGTTTTTCATCATAAGTTTCTGGAATTGTCTTGGATCACTGCATTGTTAAGAACCACTAGGTCATTTACAATTGTTCATCAAGAAATATTGCTGTCACTGTGTACACTGTAACATTGGTTCTGCTCATTTTGCTTTGCATCAGTTCATGTCTTTCCAGATTTTTCTGTAATCATCCTGCTTGTTATTTCTTATAGCACAAATAGTATTCCATAAATATCATATAAATGGTATTGCATGTTATGAGACATGGAACACAACAGTCTGAAGAACTGAAAAGGATTATCATATGGAAGGCAAGAGAGAGGAGAGATGAGTTTGAACTGACTACATTACATAATGAATGGAGAATTTTGAAGTACAGGAGGAGCCATCAGGGAATTATATAACAGAAAAAGACGATTTGCTGGTCATGTGGCTAATGAGAAGTGGACAGTAAAAGTGCTTCACTGGTACCATCTTGATGTCAGGAGACTTTGAGCATCTGGACTGGGGTAAACACTCTGTGATTAATTTATGGATGGACACAGGCAAAAGTTAATACAGGATGAGTGGATAGGAATGAGTTGTGGACTTCATTATTGTAAGGGTCATCCAAACTGATGAGAGAAGAAATCCATTTGAGGATGAGTTTAATGTACATACTAGAACATAGTCAAAGAGTTAACAGGAGACAGAGGAGTCTGGAAGGTCTGATCTGTTAATTATGGTTGAAAGGATTGAGGGAAATTGTGATAGAGTGGAAAAGCACTGGGTTTGGAGATGTGGGTTCAGAACCAATTCTATCATTTTTTTAACTGGGTCTGAATTTATCTGAATTTAGGCAACTCATCGTCATCATCATCCTAAGTCATATTTACATGTGCTTTTTTCATCCACTATGTCATCTGATCCTCACAATAATCCTGTCCTATCAGCACTCCAATTATCCCTATTTTACCAATGGGGAAACTAAGGCATGGAGAATTAAATGACTTGCCCATGGTCATATGGCTAATAAGTATCTGAAGAAAAATTTGAAGCTCAGTCACAGGTGTCTTCTCATGTCACTAATATAAGTCCTTCCTTATCTCTGCCTCTTGGAATCCATATATCCTCTTCCAGATACCTCACAGATATCTCCTCCTACATATGGCCTTTTCTGACCACCACCATCTCAGTGGTTAATGTTCCTTCCCCCTTTAAACTGTTTCATTTTGTATTTATATTTACTTATTTTGTATATAGGGTAGTAAGATATAACCTCTTTCAACTGGCAGATGAGAGTTGCAGGTTAAGTGACTTGCCAGGCTCTCATAACGAGTCAATGTTTGGGAAGAAACTTGAACCCAGGTTTTCCTGTCCTCAAAGCCAGAACACTATCCACTATACCCCTTTGCATTTAATTTCTCTCAGCCTCAGTTTCCTTAATAGTAAAATGAAAGAGTTATACTAGATCCAGGGTTCTTGTCCTTTTTAGGTAATGTACCAGAACCCTTTTAGTTGCTTAGGCCTTTCTCAGAAATAATGTTATTAAATGCATAAAATATATAGAATTTCAAGGAAATCATATATTTGGAAATATAGTTATAAAAATATTTTTAGCATTCATGGATCCCTGAAATCACTCCATGGTGAAAGTTCACAGATCACAAGTTCATACTCCCTAGGCTAAATGATTTCTAAGGTAGCTTCTAATTTGAAATCCCATGAAATACTTGGACAATTATCATACAGACAAAGGAAAAGACTCATTCACAAGACAAAGGGATGGATATGTTACCAAAGGCAAATATCAGGAAAGGGAAATCATTTCTATAGAGTTGAATTGCCCAAGGGTGGAATAAGATACCCTGGTACAGAGTTCCCTCTCCTTTACTGGAGGAATTTTGGTAGGAGGTAGATGGCTATCTGTCAAGTACATCGTAAATGAGCTTTCTTCTCAGGTGGGATGTTGGATTAGATGACTTTTAGCAAGTCTTCCAAGTGTAAAATTGGACAATTCTATTAATCTATGAATTTCAACCCCCACACATTGCTCAGATTCTTTTGAGTTATTCCTCTCCCAGTCACAGGGTATATTTGGAGGAAGATTTATAAGGTGCTAAAAAGCCAGAATTGATTAGAACAAAATCTCTACTTCCATCCAAAAATGCCTAATGCAGCTGGCCCTGATTACTGATACCCTGGAGTCCTTATAGAACAGACTGAAGAGCTTCTGGTTATTTCTGTGAACTCAAGAAAGAGGACTTAGGTGCTGGGAGACTTTTAAAAGATAAAATAAGCAGCCCTAGAAATTACAGGCAATATTGGAACAAATTATCCAAATCAATGTAAGAGATACCAGGAGCCAATCTTGGCTGTTCACTGTTCCCAAAAAATGTTGTAACCTCTTGTACATCTATTTTTTTTGCCCAGACCTTGAATACCCTTCTCTCTCATCCCCATTTATCTAAGTCCTCTCCTTCTTTATGGAACTAGAGCAAATCCTATATACTCTATAAAGCTTTCCCTTATTGCCCCAATATTCTGTAGTCACTCTGAGATATGCAATCCTATAGAACTTAGGTGGCAGAAAGACCCATCATTATAATGGGCCAGTAAGATGGTAATGAGGACCTGCAATGCAGTTCACTCCTCCTTTAAGGAATGGAGAAGGCTCAGAGATAAAAATAATTACAGAAAGGGAAGCCATAGATCTTGGCAATGAACTCAATATGAAAGGTAAATGAGAGAAAAGTGTTAAAAATAACTAATGCTCAGGTTATGAATATGGGAGACTAGGTGAATGGTAGCATCATGACAGAAACAATGGAATGAAAATAAGTAGGTTTGAGGTTTGATACTTTGGGTCTCAGGGAAGAATATTTTGGGTGGAGAGATTTAGGAGATAGAAATCTTGGCATGGAGTTCAGAATGGTCTGGAAATTTGTGCTTGGTGGCTAAAGCTGTGGATGATAAAAAATGATATGAGAAGAAAAGCACAAAGACAGACCCTTGAGTAACACCCATGTGAAAGAGTTGGGAGAAATAATGAAAACTGATCAAGGAAGATAGAAAAAGAGTAGCTGGAAGTTTAATAAAAGAATCAGTGGTGTATTCCAAAGGAGAAGAAAATGTCCAAAAAGCAGGGTTGGTCAGTACCATGAAAAGTTGGTCAGCAACTTCATGAAAAATCCTCAATGAAGACTGAAAAAAAGAAGAAAAGACATTGGATTTGCTGGTGAGGAGATCGTTGGTAACCTCTGGGAGAGTATTTTCAATAGAGAAATATTTATGAATTACCTTTATGTTGAGCAGACTGGAGTGGACGTCAATTTTAAGTGGTTGAGAACAGAATAATTATGGAGGAAATAGAGGAGCAGGATGATTTCAGAAAAACCTAGAAAGACTTATATGAACTGAAGCAAAGTGAGTTGATCAGAACCAGAACATTTTACACAGTAATAGCAACATTGCTTAATGAACAAATGTGAATGCCCTAGCTATTAGCAATGCAGTGATCAAAAACAATCTCAAGACTCACAATGAAAAGTGCCATCTGCCCTAAACTAAAGTCTGAATGCAAACTAAAACATGCTGTATTTCACCTTTTTTTTTTTTGGTTTGTGATCTCTTCTACAAAATAACTAATATGGAAAAATGTTTTACATGATTGCACATGTAAAATCTATATCAGATTGCTTAGCATCTCGGGGAGAATGGAGGAGTGAGAGAGAAGAAGAGAATTTGAATCTCAATTTTAAAAAATTAATATTAAAATACATGCTAGATTTTTTAAATTGTCAATTGGGTTGAAGCTGTTGATCATTATTAGAAATTAAAATAATTCAGGCCTAGAGATGAGAGGTCCTGGCTTCAAATCTGACTTCAGATCCTTCCTGGCTATGTGACTCTAGAAACCACTTAACCTCCATTGCTTAAACCTTACCATTCTTCTGCCTTAGAACAATACACAGTATTGATTCTAAGATGGAAGGTAAGGGGTTTAAAAGCAAATTAAAAGAATGCTGATGAGTGAAATTAAAGAAGGCAGGATTAGAGGCATAATATCATGAGATTTCTAAATGTGTAGTGAGGGCACCTGGATTTGAATCCTAGATCTTCCTTAATTCTTACTCATGCATCTGAGAGAAATTTAAGGAAAATATTTTGTGAAACAGGAGAAAGAACATTGAATTTCAAATGAAAAGACCTAGATTCAACTCCCACAATTGTGGATAAAGTCTTTAAGCTCTCAAGCCTTAGTTTCTTCAGCTATAAAATGTAAGAGTTGGACTCCAGGCCCTCCAGGATCCCTTCTAGCTCTAAATCTACAATTCTATAAGTCAGGAAAAGCCAGGTTTGAATCTCTGCCACCATAGTTACAAGCTCGTAGGACCATGGATAAGTTCCTTGCCTCTTCTGAACCTCAGTTTCCACATTTACAAAATGGGAATGATAAAATCAGGGATACCTACTCCATAGAGTTGCTTGGAGGTTCAAATAAATGACTTCACAGTCCTTAAAACATTACATGTGCCAGCCAATATTATTATTCTCCATGTGGTCCTATTATTAGACAATCAATAAGCACTTTCTGGAAATCATCACAATATTTTACCAAAATGTCCAGGTTAACATTTGATCTACATACCATGAAAAATGTGAAGGCTCTTGTCCCCAATACTAATAAAGATGAGTTCACCGAATCAGATGAAATTTCACATTCCTGGAGACATGGTGATCACCAGGACTTATGTTTGACACCTCAAATCCTACAATTGACCTTATACCTTTCAATTCCATGTCACAAGCCTTGAAACCATCCTCTCCTTCCATGGCATTCATTATGCAATTTGGTGCATATAATAAAAAAAAATATATCTCTGATCAACACAATGACCAGCCAGAATCCAGAAGACCAATGATTAAACAGCCTACCCATCTCGTGCCAGAGAGAAGTGATGGACTTAGGAGTCAGGATGAGACAAATATATTTTTGATTTACCCAATGAAAGGGTCTGCTTTACTATGTACGACATATTTATGACAAGAAATTTCTTTTTCTTTCTTTTTCAATGAGATGGTGGGGCAGTGGGGAGGAAGGGAATATAGATTTGTTGTTGTTTTTTTTAATCTTGTCATGCGAGTGACACATAAGACTTAAAAATTTTTTTTAAAAAAAGATTTTGTGCAAACTAAAGACCTTGAATCAGACGGAATTAGACCAAAGCACTAATTTTATCAAAGAAGACACCCTTTAAATAAGGAAGGTCTGGTTTCCTTTGTTTCTTAGCACAAGGAAAAGCAGAAGGACCTCAGTGATAATGCCAACCTCCCAAGCCACAAGGGCTGTCTGATGCTCTAAAATAGAAAATTATAACTCTCCATAAAAATCCAGTTGTGGACTCCATCTCAAGAAGCTTTCTCCTTATTTGAAAAGGAATTTTCCCATGATTGTTTTTAAAATCCTGCCTAAGTACTACCACCCAGTAATGCAGAATAAATCACTCGCTAACTGTGAGGATATTCATGTTAAAGTACTCACCCATTGCTCAGGAACTCATGTACAGCTAAAAAGCTTTTAAAAGTGGTTTGTTTAAAAAATGTTATGTAAGCTCAATGCTTCTGTAAGTGGGCGGCTTGATATTTATGCAGAAAGTAATTAAAGGATGTATACTGAATGAACACAATTGTTATTTACAAGCATACTCAGTAAGACAAAAAGCAAGCTGAGATTCTATTATAAGAGGAATGATTGGGAGATGAAAGATTTCATAAATGATGCATTTGCCATTACTTAACTCGCCTGTTTGTACAGTCAGATCCTTCAACACTAACTGCTAGTTTCACGCACTTGTTTTGAATTTGTGGTTAGCGCTTGGAAAATTGAAAATCTCTGTGCCAAGGGCTTATGGGTGAAGATTTAGAGCAGAGGTATACAGTGCAGCCAAGCCCTAATTCTAGTCATTTAACTTGGGCCTGAGTTGGAAATCATAAACTGTGTAAATAGCCCAATGCTGAGATCTATCTCCTCCACCTCCCTCTTTAAGAATCACTCATAAGGAAATACTGCAAGCTTGAGATCAAACTTTAGCTCCTAGTTTGGGGCTTTAGCAGCCAGAAGAAAAGAAGAAGGTATTCCAAGGTGAGAAAGAAAAGAAGCTGTCAGTTTGGTGTGAATTGCGGTGAGGGTGGGGGGTGGCCACTAGTGAAACTCTGAGAGCAGCAAGACAGGACAAACGAGGCATGAACACAGCCCAGAGACTGGACATGCCCACTAGAGGGGGAAATCTAAGAAGACCCTAGCCATGCCCACTGGGAAGAAACAACTGTTAGAGGTCTAGGCAGTTCAATGGTTGACAGGAAAGGAAAGTCCATCATAGGA
Organism: Gracilinanus agilis; assembly: GCF_016433145.1. Lineage (NCBI taxonomy): Eukaryota > Metazoa > Chordata > Mammalia > Didelphimorphia > Didelphidae > Gracilinanus > Gracilinanus agilis. The sequence goes on along the minus strand of NC_058133.1, from coordinate 45,469,781 downwards.
GTGGTAGCAGTATGGTTTCCCTATCAATCAATCAACAGGCGTTTATTAAACACCAACTATATACTAGTTACTTTTCTACTTCTGGTGATAGGAAGATAAAAATGGAATAGTGACCTGCCCTCAAAGAGCTTACATTCTGCGAGACAAAACATGCATGAATAGAGAGGGATAAGGACCAGCAACCAGCAATTTCATTAATTTAGGGAACTTTCACTGAGAAACTTCTATCAGTGCTGGTCAGTGTCTTCACTGTCATTTACATAGATTTGCAGAGAGCACTAAAAAGTTAGGTGACTTGCTCAAAGTCACCAAGTATCTATCTATCTGTGTGTGTGTGTGTGTGTGTGTGTGTGTGTGTGTGTGTGTGTGTGTGTGAGAGAGAGAGAGAGAGAGAGAGAGAGAGAGAGAGAGAGAGAGAGAGAGAGAGAGAGAGAAATTGGCAAGACTTAAATTCATGTCTTCCTAATTTTGAAGGAAACGAAGAATTCTAAAAAGTAGAATTGAGGTAAGAGTTCAATAGAAAGATGCAGAGATGAGAGATGAAGTGTTATGTGTGAGCAGATCGATTTGGCTAGGTTTGAGTTTGGAAAGGTGAATGGGCACTAGATTATGAAGGGATTTAAAAAAAATTTTTAAGTTTTTATTTTGTTCTAGAGGCAATAGGGAGCCACTGAGTTTACTGAGTGTGGTAGTTGTATGGTTAGACCTGAAGTTTAGAAAAATCACTTTGGCAGTTTGTGGAGGAAGGATCAGGGAGGAGAGGGAGTTGTGGTAGAGAGATAAAATAGAAAACAATTCAAATAGTACCTGCTAGAGGTAATAAGGGCCCGAACTAGACCCAGCTTGCAGGGGATTAGAAGTGTTTGGGTGGTAGTAGTGAGGGATGTTTGAGGTAAGGAGAGAGTTGGGGAAATCTGAGATAAGAGCAGGAAGACTATTGATTTTTAGCTCAAGTGGTGCTTGCAAGCACATGGTAGGCTCCCAGTTCTGGAAGAAGGAGAGTGTAAGTGGGGCATTAGAATGCCAGTTTGAGAAGAGGGGTACAAAATAGGGAGCCAGTTTGGTGTGTATGGTGAGAAACTTGGTTACAATAAATAAATGAATTGTTCAACAGAAGCAAGGTGAAAAAGAGATGGAGAGAAAGGAGTGACTTGACACTGAGTCCCTAGAGCTATGAGTCCTTCAGTTCCTTACCCCAGGAGTTGAGTTGGTTCTAGAACCTGGGAGAGGATTTAGATTATAAGTTGGGATTAAAAGGTATAAGAAAGCATTTTACAGGAAGTCTGTTTCCTAGTGGCCTACTTTGAGGGGAGCAGGATGAGGTTGTTTTTATAGACCTGCAATTTCATTAATGTAGGGAACTGTCAGTGGGAAATTTCCTTTCCCAATGCAAATCAGCAGTTGTTTTGTATCTTATGGTCATAAAGAGTTGCCTGGAACACCACAAGGTTAAGTGATTTGCCAAGAATCACCTGGGCAATGAGTGTGGGAGATAGGAATTGGACCAAAGTCTCCTAGTCTCCAAAGCTAGGTTTTATCCACTCTCACTCTTCTGACATGGAAAATGAAACTTCTTTCATTAAAGTCAGTCCTCTGGCTTAAAGCTTTGTCTCCAAATCACCCTTACTGCATCTTATCTGGGAGGGGTGATATATAAGAGGTCAGATGCTATTCAGAACATGACATTATCACATAGGGCCATTCAGGGACTGACCAAAGACCACAGACATGGTATAGAAACTCCTCACGAATGGTTGACAGTGTCTAAAGTCCTGGTTTTGGAGTTAGGGAAAATCTGGGGGCATATAAGGACAAAAAATAATTCTTCTAGTACTGCTCTTCCTTTCTTACATCCATTGCTAACATCCATTTCATAAAACATGACAGACAATGAATTATGAAGGAGAAGCAGAGTAGAGTTCTTTGTCCTCAAAGAAATATATGATCAAAAAAAGAAGATGGAGTGGATACAGGGAGACTGCCTGTATGCCCAATTATCATCCTCAGGATGCCAAGAGAAAGCAAGGAAGGCTCCCTGCTCAAAAAGTGGACCTCCTGTGAGATGTGAAGATATGGACAAAAGTATCAAGGGATGGATAGGCCTGAATGGTTGTAGTCTGAATACCTGGAGGAAATGCCCATATTGATAGCTGCCAGGTGATTCAGTGAGTAGAGTGCTAGAGTCAGGACCAAGTTCAAATCCAACCTAATACACTTATTAGCTTAACCTCTGTTTCTTTTTATTTAACATTTAACCTTTCCCCAATTACATGTAAAAACAATTTTTAACATTCTTTTAAAATTTTTTTGAGTTCTTAATTCTCTCCTTCTCTCAACCACTGTCTCAATTAGTCAGCTATAAAATGGAGATAATAATAGCATTTTATCTTCCATAGTTGTAAAGATCAGATAATATTTATAAAGTATACAGTGCCTGGCACATTGTAGGTGTCTAATAAATCCTTGTTTCTTTCCTTCCTTGATAAGAACACAGAGTCACTGTGACTACCCTGGAACCAGAAGTCAAGAGTACTAGATTTCCCTCTAGGTTCTGCCATTATCTGACCCTTGTCAAGTCACTTACTCTCTTTAAGCCTCAGTTTTCTGACTTGTAAATAAGGAAGTTGAGCCACTGTGCTTAAGGAAGGAGTTTTCTAGCTCCAAAATTCAATGATTCTAAGCTTTCCGGTAGTTCTATGCAGAGGGACTTTTAAGCCTATTATATTATGAAGGTCACCATGATCACAGTCAACAGATAAAACTGGTTTTGAAAACTGAAAGAAAAATATTGATTCCAATTTCATTTTGTGGACAATTACTAAGTGCAGGTAACTCAGGAGAAAGGCAAACACTATTACCTCACCCTAGACCAAGCAAGAGATCTAGCTTAATAGAATTTAAAATTCAAGTTCTGTTTCATATGGTCCAGTAGAGACCAGAGGCTAGATGAGATCCTTAGAAGCTTCTCACACTCCAACATTCCACTATGGTCCAATAAAGAAAAAAACACTAAAAGGTGTCAAGAAGCTGATTCAATCCAGTGACTCACCTTAATTGTAGAAGGTCATAGTATTATAGCCCTAGAACTTGAAGGGACTTCAGTGATCATCTGGCCCAAAGCCCTCCTCATAGAGATGAGAAAACTAAGGCCAAGAGCTGTAACTCATTTTTCTGGGTTCAAAACCAGCCTCAGACACTTAATAGATGCAAGACTCCTAGGCAAGCCTCTTTGCCTTGGTTTCCTCATCTGTAAAATGAGCTGGAGAAGGAAATGGAAAACCACTTCAGTATCTTTGACACAAAAACCCCAAATGTGGTCACAGAGAGTCAGACATGACTGAACAGCAAGTCCCAAGCAAGATAAAAGGCATGCCTAAGATCACATGGACTAAAGAAAGAATTGAATCCAAATCCTCAGAACCACTGCTTCCCCTATTATACCGACCTACCTTTGATGATGAAACAAGCCTTGTTCCTCTTAACAGAGAGGCAATAGATTATGAATGGAGAGCAATATTGCCGGCTCTATCACATATAATTGTGGGTTGGTTGACTTTGCTCCTCTGGGTTTTTGGGGGGTTATAAAGGATTCTATGGAGTGGAATGGTTACTGGGAAGTAACTATGATCTAAAAACAAAAATTAAAAAGAACCAAAAGGACTGTAAAAAATCCTCTCTTAGTACTTTTCTAAACAGTTGTTTTTAGATAGAGCTAAAAAAGAACTAGCTACTCCTTTGCCCAATAATTAAGGATCATAAGAGAAATCTTGTTTTTAAATGGAAATGTGAAGACTTCTGGAAACATGCATCATGGGGGCAAAGATGATGCGTCATGAAAATAGGTCACGGTTTTCCCCTTTTTTTCAAAGGTCCTCAATTCTGATTCTCACGTTCCATAGTCACACATCTCTAGAAGAAAATCAGTTGAGTCGGAACTGAGTACCCTGATGTATGAGGAATAAAGTCTTTTCTATTAAAAAAATAAGACATTAAACAAAGTACTCTGCTTCTGAATAGGTCCTTTCTGTGGGTTATTTAAACCAACAAATCTAAAGGGATGTTCTAGAATTAGTATTCAAAAGATGTGTAGGAGCCAGATTAGAACATGGCGAGAAGAAATGAGAAAGCCCATAAAAAGCCCAACATACCACTTGGAAAGCATGGAGGCAATTTATCAGTATAATAGGGTTGCATTTCCCAAACGGTGACCTGCAGACCCCTGCCATTCTGAACACCGTGAAGAGGGCTCAGGGAGGAATTGTGGAGCTAGCAATAGTCAAAGTGAAGCTGTGTGTACATAAAAAAAATTAAGTGTGGCAATTTTTCAATATGAAAATGGGCTTAATTCCCTCTATTTTGCTCTGAAATGTTCCTGACCTCCCTTTATCCATACCATCAAACCTACTCCAACCCCCAGAACCAATGAGTATGGGGTATACCAATATAATTCGAGCCCCCAGAGAGATTTGTGGCCAAATTAGCTTGGGAAATTCTGCAATAGAGTCTAGGTCATTGCAACTTCACCAAGCAGTGTTCAGTCAACAGTGTCTCATAATGACCCCCAAGCCCCGTGCTTTTATCAAAAGTAAAGTCCAAGCAACCTGCATGAAGACATATTTATCAGGCTAGCATTTTTCCATTTAGATAAAATCCAGGGCAAAAATATTCCAGAGAAGCGTGACTCTTCTCCATTTAGTTTCTGTCTTGGGTTTATGTTTCATTGCCTTTCCCTTTGCTCATGCCATAGTCCTTTATTCATGCCATGCCTTCCTCCTAAAGAAGTTTAATTCAGACTTCTAGACTTAGCTAAAATGTCTCCTTCTCCAGTGAAGGGGCTGCTCACCAACTCCCTCCCCGCCGCCCCATGCATCTTTCCTTCCCAGAACTTGAATTGTGCTTATCTGCATGAAGACATCTAGCATGTTGGGTGAGTTATCTATGGCAAACTTATGGGAAATTATGGACAAGAATCACACAGGATAAGGAAATACATGGCCTCGATGCAACAGCATCGGTCAGGCTATGGTACAAATGGAAGGTCCGTGGTTATGGGATCACAGATCCATCAAATGCATTAAAGGACGGAAGCATCCTTTGTAGGGATTTTAGAGAAAGATTTCAATGAAATAAAAGCATACAATTTAAACTTTTAAATATCATAGGGAGATACAGGCAAACAAAATTAATGAAGGAAGATTTGTATGACTAGCTCTTCAAGCATTACAAAGAAGCAATTATCAAGATTATCTGATAGTGGGTTTAAAAAAATAGATGAGTGGGTCAGAATGGAAAATTCCAAAATGTAGCAAATAATGAATGGATGAGTGATAATGAACAAATAATCTGACTGCTAGAAGTATATGTCAAATAAAAATCAATAGAACTCTATATGAAGGCTTCTGGAGTAAATTGTGGGGCAGATAGCTGGTTCAATGGGCAAAAAACCAAGCTTGGAGATGGAAGGGCTGGATTCAAATCAGACCTCAGATGCTTCCTAGCTATGTGACCCTGAGCAAGTCATTTAACCCCATTTGCCTAGCCCTTACAATTCTTTTGTCTTGAAACTGACACTAAAGTACCAATTCTAAAATAAAAGGTAAGGTTTTTTTTAAAGACTTAGTTTGGGAGCTTTTTAATTAAATTTTATTGTTTTCAGGTCCACATTCTATTCCTCCCATTTCTATTAATATTCTTTGTTTTATTGTTGTTTGATTGTTTTTTGGTTATGTCTGACTCTTCATGTCCCCATTTGGGTTTTTCTTAGCAAAGATACTAGAATGGTTTGCTATTTCCTTCTCTAGGTCATTTTACAATGGAGGAAACTGAGGCAAACAGGACCCTCCAATTGTGAACGCAAGAAAAACAAAGTATCTGATACAATACACATATAGTGAAGCAAAACAAATGTACCCATTTGCTATGTCTGAAAAATAATGTCTAAATCTGTACTTTGAGTTCATCAGCTCTTTATCAGGAAGTGGAGTAGCCAGTTTTATCATGATTCCCCTAGAATTGTGCTTGGTCATTTTTATGATCACCATTGCTAGATCTTTCAAAATCGTTGTTCTTGACCAAATTGTTGTTACTAGATAAATTGTTTTCTTGGATCCACTCATATCCCTTTGTATCAGTAGTTCATGAATGTCTTCCCAGGTGTTTACAAAAACATTTTACTATGGGTATTATGTGACACCTACTTTTACTCTGGGGATCTTTCCAGCATAGAGTTAGCATTGAAGCTGGTTTGAAAGAATCATCTTTTTCAATAAGTGAGACATCATCATGTGTGGCCATGTATATAAAATAAATTTAAAGGAGTTGATAAAAGATCATCTTTGTCCACAAAGAATGGCAATATTCATTCAGCATCATTATTTTGGGGGTGGGAAGAGAATGCAAAGATTCCATAAAGTCCCAAATTTCAAAGTAAATTCCAAGATCAGGTAAAAAAGAAAAGCCAAGCTCATCTTTCTATTTCCATTCTAGCCCAAGAATAGAGAGCATTATCAGACAATGAATTAAGAAAGAAAGAAAAACCTGCAAATAAGTTTTGATGACATTTTAACAACATTGCCCTGCAGGAAAACTCATTTTAATATTTTTAGAGGTCTTATAGCCAAAAGAGAAAAAAAATGGATTCTAAATTAGAAAAATATGTACAGTTATAACTTAGGGGTGAGTATGAATCAGTGTACCCAGCAAATTGTAATAAAATACCTCTAGTTCCTTACATATGATCATATCTCATTTCTCTCCCAAGCAAGCTAACTTTGACATTGGCCACATTTTACTGGAAAGGCATAGAATATGACACACCTCATTTGGTAAACAAAGATTTCTTGGGTTTGTATAGGGATAGCAAAGATCTATTTGTCTGATCAGATTATAAGAACACAACCAAAATACAAAAATGTATTTGTGACTTGAATCAAAGGATCTGGCCCTCATTACTTCCCGTACAGCTGTCAAAACTTCCTAATGGCATTCTTCATCTTCAGTCTTTTCCCAACTCTTATCTATCCTACAAGAAAGCCAAATATATTTCCCTAATGCACAGCCTTAACCATGTCATTTGCTGGCTCAAAAGTCATCAATAGCTCCCCGCTGCCTTCTAAATAAAGCCTAAACTCTTCAACACTATTCAAGAACATCCTCAATGAAGTTCCAACCTGAGCCTTTACATTGTAATCTATACCAAAGGTATCATGTTCACAGCCTTCTGGCCACTCAACACTCTTGAGTATAGCTGAGATAAAAATAAATGCAATTGGGAAATACTGACAGAATAAAATCTTAAAAATACAAATTGATAACATATTTTAAAATTAAGTCAATATGTAGCCTGCAGGGATCCTTATGTGTAGACCAGTGATGCTCATTTTTATCTGAGTTGATCACCATATTTCTATACCAGAAGAACCAAATTCAATATCCACCCCAAGGTCCACAAAACTCCTGACTGCCTAAAATGTAATTAGGAAATGTTTTAAAAAAATTAATAGAGGGGGCAGCTGGGTGGCTCAGTGGATTGAGAGACAGGCCTTAGAGATGGGTGGTCCTGGGTTCAAATCTGGCCTCAGACACTTCCCAGCTGTGTGACCCTGGGCAAGTCACTTGACCCCCATTGCCTACCCTTACCGCTCTTCTGCCTTGGAGCCAATACACAGTATTGATTCCAAGATGGAAGGTGAGGGTTTAAAAAAATTCAAAAGAATTCAATACAACATATATAACATTAATTTGTGATTTTTCTAAGTCAATATATGTCCTGTGAGGATGGTTTCTATTTGAGTTTGATACTCCTATTGTACACTACAGTCAGACAAGGCAATTTGCTCTTCTCTAAATAGGTCTGATCTTTTACAACTTCCACATCTTTGTTCATGCTTTTCCTTCCTCCTAGAAGATGCTACTTCCTTTCTTGTCCCACTTTCAAGGTCTTCATCTGTTGAAATTCTACCCATTTCCTCAAGCTCAACTCAAATGATATCTCCTTCGTGAAATCTTCTAAGCTCTTCCCAAGCCCAAAGGACTTTCTCTTGGCTCTGAACTCAGATGACATACTTACTTTATTCTAGACTTGGGGAATGTGCTTCTCTCCCACCCATTCTTACCCCGCCATATTGTTCTATACTTTATGCATCTTGGCATCTTCCTCAGTACAGCATTTGGGCAAGGTATACACTCAGCCAATGTTTAACACATGCCTAAGACAAAGCATGTGGAATCCCTAGCTCCATTCCCAGCTTGGCTCAGGCATCACTTCCTACATGAAGCCTTTTTCTGATTTCCATTCTTCCCTGGAGTTGCTACTACCTTATATGTGTATAATAGTATGTCAGCATATCATAAGATGTTATATATCACATATACTAAAATGTGTCATTATATATCAGTGGTTCCCAAACTTTTTTGGCCTACTGCCCCCTTTCCAGAAAAAAATATTACTTAGTGCCCTGGAAATTAATTTTTTTTAAATTTTAATAGCAATTAATAGGAAAGATAAATGCACCTGTGGCCATCACTGCCCCCCTGGATCGCTACAGCACCCACCAGGGGGCAGTAGCGCCCACTTTGGGAATTACTGTTATCTATCATGTCTTGTTCTAGTCTACTTTTCTAGTTCTATCTATGTTACATGTATACAGACTATTTCCCCAAGAGAATGGAAGCTTCTCAGGGAAGGGACTGATTTATTATTGTCTTTATATCCCCAGCTCCTTTGCTGATTGACAGTGGTTGCTTAATAATTGTTGTTGAATGGAGCTAAGTTCAAAATAAAACCCTTTCTCTTTTCTAGGGCTAACTTTGAAAACACTACTGATACCCCCATGACATGTGATCATCCTAATTTGAAGCCTTAACCTCTCATCAGAAATATTATTCACATTCCACTAGCTCTGCCGCACATAATACTCCAACATGCTAGACATAATGCTTGTAATGCTCCAACATGGGGCATCTTCTGCCCTCACACTGGGAAGATGGAGAGCCTTGTTCTTCTTTTGCTAGAAAGGGAGTATTATCGTGTTGTCACTTGCTTTGGGGCATGGCTGCAAAGTTCTAGAGGCATGGAAGGTGGGATTCAGGAACTTTTAAATGGTGTCACATCCACAGATCCATATATATCCCTATTTATTGGCCAGGTTTAGGATCATGCAGAAAACAAGAAGTCTACCTAGAAAATACAGTCTAGCTAAATAATTGAACCAAATTGGGAGGGGGTGCAAATAAAGGGAAGGGAATGAGAGAGAGAATGAGAGAGAGAGAGAGAGAGAGAGAGAGAGAGAGAGAGAGAGAGAGAGAGAGAGAG
>NC_058133.1:45408059-45457513 GCF_016433145.1 Gracilinanus agilis | reverse complement strand
GAGAGAGAGAGAGAGAGAGAGAGAGAGAGAGAGAGAGAGAGAGAGAGAGAGAGAGAGAGAGAGAGAGAGAGAGAATGAGAGACAGGGGAAAGGAAGGGAGGAGGGAAAAGAGGGAAAGAAGGAAGGAAGAAAGGAAGGAAAGGATTAAATGATGAAAAAGTAAGTTTGCTCTCTACTGGGTCTTCACTTCACAATGGCTCATTTCCAAGGTCCAGTTTCCTAGCTGAGTGCTTTTGAAGCAATCAGTCGTCATTATCCTTCTGTAGCATTGGGTTATGTTTATGACCACATTACCAGAGGCAGTCTTTAATTTACAAACTTATTCAAAAGCAGGCAGTGTTCCAAAAAAGTGCTTTTGTTAGTTGATTGTTTAGCACTCAGAACTCATTTCCCATTAGAAACAACATTATAAGTAGCTCCCAAGCCTAACCAGAAAAGCTTATTTAACTGCTATACAGCTAAACTTTATCTTTGAGAGGGATGTCTTGAAGCAAGGCAGAGCACTAGGAAAAATCACACAGGGTACTGGATCAGTAATCTAGAGACAAAACTTATAGTACTGGCCCAACTTCTGAGGATCTGTACTTCGAGGAAGTCATTTAACTTCTCGTGGCTTCAGTGCCCTCATTTGTAAAATGAGGGTGTTGGAAATTTGGGATGTTGTTATTGTGGTATAATCTAAAGAATAGCAGATGGAGAGTTTGAAGACCTGAGCTCCAAAACTATGTCCATTCTTATGTGTAGGACTCTGGGCAAGTCAAATGGTAGCCTCTCTGACCCTTAATTTTTGGTTTGTTTGTTTTTATCTATGAGGGGTTAGATTAGATGACTTTTAAGGGTTCTTTCAGTTATAAATTTTTATGTCTAGATGATTCCTAGATAGTCTCTAGAGCACCAGGCCAGGAGTCAGGAAGACATCTTCCTGAGTTCAAATCTGACCTTAGACACTTACTGACTGGGTATCTCTGAGTAAGTCACGTCATTCTATTTACCTCAGTTTCCTCATCTGTCAAATGAGCTGGAGAAGGAAATGGCACACCACTCCAGGATCTTTGCTGAGAAAACTCCAAATGGGAGCACAAAGAGTCAGACATAGCTGAACAACAATAGAGAAGACCTACATTTTCCAATTCAATTTATTAATCAACATTTATTAAGCATCTACTAAGTTGGATGAAGCAACTGAACAATAACAAAAGGTCTCCCCCTATTAGAATATAAGCCTCTTAAAGGCAAGGACTTTCTTATTTTTATATCTACGTCCCCAGGGTTTAGCACAATATTTATCATATAGAAAGCATATAACAAATGTTTTTTTCATTTAATCATCTGTGAGGATAAAAGAATAAGTAGAACCCCTATTTACAGATAAGGTTCAGGGTCAGATGAAAGAAATAGATGCCAGAGAGAAGGTTGGCTTATTCAATTTTTATTTAGCTTTTATTTTTCATTCTTTATTTTTAATGCTAAGGAGATTAAGATAAGCCTTTGGGTTAGAAAGAACAAAGTAAATAAAAAATGACTAAGAGGGGAATTAAAGCCCAAGAGAAGCAAGGAGAAGCCAGGAAAACATTAAGCAACCTCTAAATAAGTCTAAGTCACTAGGTTCAGACAAACTACATTACAGAGTTCAGAAAGGACTTGCAGATACCACTACAAATCACTATTGATGACCTCTTCAAAATCACTGAGAATAACAGAGGTGTTAGAGAAGAAAGGCAAATTATAGTCCTTTTTTTTTAAAGGATGCAGAATGAAACCTATAAGTTATCCACTACAAAATACTAGAACATGTGGCTAAAGGTTAAAGGCAACATGGAACAGTGGATAGAAATCCTGCCTTGACTTCAAGTCTCACCTCTGAGCCATACTGCCTAAGTGATTTCATAAGTCTCTTAGCCTGGCAATGAGGGCTCCAGGGCTCCAACCCTCTCAGATAATCCTCCTGATCTGTAATGGCAGAAGGTGGGGGAAAGATTCCCTTATTAAGAAGTTTCAAACAAAGATGAAATCACAGATTTAGACCACCTCTCCCTCCCCCCAAAAAAGGCACTTAGCATAGTGTGTGGCATACAGTAGGTGCTTAATAAATGATAATTTACTGATTGGCTGAGATGTACTTGTCCCAAATTTTGGTAAAGCATTTGACAAGTCTCTTGTGCTATTCTTTTTTTAAAATAAGTTTTTCCCCACAAAATTACATGGTTTTACAATTTTCAATCGTTTTCTGACATTTTGCGGTATATTTTCTCTCCTTCCCTCCCCCTTCCCCAAGGCAGCAGATAATATGATCTAGATTGTATATGTCTTATTCTGTTCTTATGGAAAAGAAGGCACAACATCACAGGTAGCTTTCTGGGTCTGGCTTTATGGCCAGACCAAAGAGCAGTCACTAATGGTTTAATATCAACCTGCAAAAAAAAAAATCCCTAGGAAAGAGCCCTAAGGATTTGTACTTGGCCTGAACACTCTTCTCAGTGATTGGGATAAAGGCAGAGATGTCACGCTCATCAAATCTGTAGGTGACATAAAACTAGGTGGGAGAACTAAAGCACTGGATGCCAAGAGTCAGGATCCAACAAGTCCTCAAAGGGCTAGAATTCGGGGCCAAATCTAATAAGAAGGAACAAATGGAATATGTATAAAGAGCTTAAAAGTAGGTTCAAAGAATCATTTTCACAAGTACAAGATGGAGGGGGAAGTATGGCTGGATAAGGAGTTCTGAAAACCTTCTGGTACAATGATAAGTGAGTGAGCAGAAAGGGAAGGCGTAGAAATTAAGAAGGAAGTTGTGGCTTGAGAACATGGTTTTCATGGAAGAAGAGGGCAAAAACCATGCCAGGCAGGGGGATCTTGATAACTACCACCAAGCAACCTTCCACCATAAGCAGGTTTTCTTTAACCTTGTATTATACCCAGAAACCATAAGGCAGACAGGTCAGGGCGACTTGCTACAAGCATTTCACCTGAAGGGATTATGGATCGTGTCCTAACTTGTACATCTGGAGTCTGTTTCTCCTACCTCGACATTGGCATGTTTGATTTTAACAAGTGCCCCACAACAAAGAAGTTTACGTTCCCTTGCCATGGTCTTTATTTTTCCTCTCTTTGGAGAAATCAGACTCATCGAAAGCACAGACGCTCCCGGTTCAGAACTACCTTCTTCTAAAAAGTTCCTTTTGCCGTGTCAGCTCTCAAATGAAATGAAGAAATCAAAATGTACAGAGCATGGCTGGATGGTCTGTAAACTTGGAATCAGTGAGACAAACATGCTGAGCCACAGAGAACGAAAATTACATAAATATTGATGCTACCATTAGCTCTTTCCAAACTTGAGAGAAAGAGACGGCGATTACCTTGGCACTAGAGACCAGATTACTTAGCTACCTACCCCTTGCTAAGGCTAAGAGGCAAACGATGGACTCCAGCAACCGGAAAGGCACTTTGGGAGGAAAATTCCAACTAAAGAGACTTCCAAGTTGGAGGATCATAGAATTTAGAGTAGGAAGGAAGCCTCAGAGACCACCTAATCCAACTCCTTCATTTTTGAGATGAGCCCCATCATGGGGAACTGATTTGCCCCAGGTCACACAGGTAGCTCGGTAGCTGAGCTGGGATTTCCAATTCCAATCTGATCGGGAAGTCAGCTTTCTTCCCCTCCACAATGCTTCAAGCATAAACACAAGCAACCAAAAGACTATCCTCTTTTAGCTCCGGGCTTTTATTATTATTTTTTTCTTCCTGTAATGGAAACATTAAGAACTTCTTCCCTCAAAGAGAGATGGATGAGGGAATTGGACTAAGTGCCCAATACTCTCTCACCTCCCAGGCTTCTAGTTACAAATGCAATTTGAACTGGCAGCATTAAGTTGAGTTTATACTTGGCAAACCAGGCAGGTGTTGCTGGTAAATAGGAAGGAAGGAGAGGAGACATTCTTGTTGTCTGGGCCCTTGACTTACGGTTCCTTTGCACCTATTTTTTTTCTTTAAGCACTGCAGCAACCTTGAGATGGATGACCTTATTGGCACAGCACTTCAAATGAAAAGAGCCTCAGCAAATGAATTTTCTAGCTACTTTGGCAAGATTATTTTGCTTTAGGGAGATGCGGCATATGTCCCTAACACTGCAATGCTTCTTCACTCAAAGAACAAAGACTGTCTTAACTTATTCCCCTTGACCCCAAGCCTGTAACTCTATATCCCAAGGCAGTAAATGAGATGTGTAGACTAGCCCTAGAGAATGTCAGAAAAATCATTGAATTTCAGAGTTGGAAGGGAAACTAGGTATTATGTCATCTGACTTTCTCTCCAGGGCAAAAACTCCTCTGAAACGTTCCTGGAAAGTTGGTCATCACCTGCAGTAATGGGGAGCTCACTACCTAATCTCAATTTGTTTTTCTCTTAGATAGTTCTGGGAAAGGTTAAAAATGAACTTTCTTACAAATTCTACTCTTTGTTCTAAAAGTTCTGCCCACCGAGGTGACATAGAACAAGTAGAACCTCTCTCCCACAGGACAGTCTTTCAGAGTTCTGAAGATCCTTCATGTGGCTCCCAAGTTATTTACTTGTGAATGGAGGAGAGATCAGGGATCTCTTCAGCATCAGGGGTTGCTTTTACCTAGACAGGTCCCATCTTGTCTGTTACTTGGTGAATAAGTCCTAGAGAGGCACTCAACACCCAAAGGACTAAAACCATTTACCAGGGAGGGACCCAGCCAGTAAGTGTTAGAAGTGAGGATTTGAACCCACATCTTCTTAATTCTAAACCCACCATTCTCCCCACTGTGCTGGAAAGTTTCATTCATTCATTCATATATGTCCAAATCTGTGATTTCCTTGGAAATTTTTGGTGAAGAATTTTCCTCTACCAATAAAAGTAAACCAATAACTATTCATTTACTTATTCAACAAAGATTTATTAAGCATCTGCAAGGTGTGAGGCACTGTGCTAAGAGATGGGGATACAAAGACATGAATAAAACTGCCCATGCCTTCATGGAGTAGGCATTGTAGTGGGAAGAAGTAGCATTTGCATGGAAGAGTAAATACAAAATACACAATGTACTTTCTGGGGATACACTAGCAATGGGGACATGTATATTCTGCAGGAGGTGGTGCTTGAGTTGAACTTAGAAGGAAATGAAGGATGCTAAAATTCTATAGTTTGTGGTCTCAGAGAGTTGTCTGGGAGGTGTCCCTGAGAGATTTGGTCATTTTATTGACCTTAAGAGGCAGTTAGGTGGCTCAGTGGCCAGAGGTCCTGGGTGCAAATCTGGCCTCAGACACTTCCCAGCTATGTGACCATGGGCAAGTCCACTTCACCCTAATTGCCTTTTTCTACTGCCTCACAGCAGTTATTTATATTCAAACTAACTATACCCCAATTTTATTTTAGATGTCTTATCATCCTAGTCACTGTTCTCTGAACAGGCTTAGTCCCTCAATGTCCCTTTTAAAATGAGGCTCCAGGAGTTGAATACAATTTTCCAGATACGGTAAGATGGCTGGGACCAGTCCCTCTCTTTAGCTGTCCTACCACAGGAGATGTCATTTAGCCAGTAAATGTTGAAGACTTGATTTGAACTCAAGAAGATGAATCTTCCAGATCCCAAGCCTAGCTCTCTCTCCACTGCACCAGCTAGCTACTCTTGAATATGGCAGATGTTCACAGTCCTCTTGAAATCTTCTCCAGACTAAAAATCTCAAATTACTTTTCCTGATCCTCCTATGGCATAGTAATAACAACATCAATGATGATGACAATGATGAGAATTATAACATTTATATAATGACTACTATGTGCCAAGTGCTAAGAGATTTACAAATATGATTTGATCATCACAACAACCCTGGAAAGTAGGTGCTGTCAATCAATCAATCAACAAGCATTTTTGAGTACCAAATATGTGTCAAGCACTGGGCCTTGTGCTGGGGATGTCTTGCCCCCAAAGAGCTTATGTTCTATTGAGGAAGTTGACATGTTCACATACAAATACATGCAGAATAAAGACCAGATTAATACAAGGTAGTTCAGGGATGGAGGTTGCCAGAAGTTGGGGGGTCAGGAAAAGCTCAGTGTGGTAGCACTTAAGTTGGATCTTGATGAAAGGAAGAGAGTCTAGAGGGCATGTGGACATGCCTCATTTTGTGAATATCCCTCCTAAAATGATGGGCCCAGAACTGAATTCTATACTCCAGATGATTTTTTACACAAAAGTTTATTTTTTCCATATGAACTCCTATTAAGCCAGGTCTCCCCCATCCTGTGCATTTACAATTGATTATTTGAGGTTAAAATGCAGGAGGTATTGTGACAGATTCGTTCACATCTTCACATTGTCTTTTCTAAACCACTGTACCCACTATCGATTCTTTTGAATTCTGACTCTATCTTTTAGTATCATGCCTACTCCTACCAGCATGGTGTCAACTGCAAATTAGATAAGCACACTTTCCTCATCTTCATCCAAATCATTGATCAAAATGTTAAACAGAACAGGGAAGAACTCCATAGGATACCCTAAGAAGAAACCCTCCAACTTGTCTTCAATCCAAACAATGATCACTCTTTGGGTCCAACTAGCTAATGGAACAATCCTCCACCCATTTCCCCATCTTGTTCACAAAGAGGTCACGAGAGACTGAGATTTGGCCAAATTCTTTGTTGAAATTCAAAAACAGGGTGTCAGTAGAAGTTGCAAACTCAGTGCCTGGCCTATGGTGGGCACTTGATGGATATTTGTTGAATGAAGAAATGAATTTTTCCTACCTGAAAAAATAATAAATTGATTTAGCATGATTTATCCTTAAGGGAAACATACTAGAGCTGATAGATCACTCTTCCTTTTTTTGGTACTCAGAAACCACGTTTAAGGGCAGCTAGGTGGCACAGTGGATAGAAAGTGCTATGCCAGGAGTCAGAAAGACCTGGAGTTCAAATCCATCGTCAGGCACTTACTAGCTGTGTGACCCTGGGGAAGTCACTTAACCCTGTTTGCCTCAGTTTCTTTATCTGTAAAAAAATGAGCTGGGGGAAAAAGATGGCAAACCACTCCAGTATCTTTGGCTCTAAATTCCCAAGGGGAGTCATAAAGAGTTGGATATGACTACGACAAATGAATGACAATGACAAACTCTGTTTAATTAATTGGAGTAGAATTTTGCCTAAGATTAAGTCAGCTCTCTTCATCACAGGCTCAATAGAGAATATACTTTACAGTTTAAGTTCAGGCATTTTTTTACTGTTTATTTTAAAATTTCTAATCAATTTAATTTTTGTTAAACATATGAAATCCTCTAAGGCAGTGATGGGCAAACTACGGCACTCGGGCCAGATGTGGCCCCCTGAAATGTTCTATCCAGCCCTGCGACATTATTCCTAATCTGACAAATACAGTGAGTAGGATACAATACAATGAAAGTTCGAAAGAGTTGCCTTAGAAACAGACTGACAGACGAGCATTTCCTTTCCTTTGGCCCCCTCTTTAAAATGTTTGCCCATCACTGGTCTAAGGCATATATAAATAATTAGATAATATGTTGCTCAGTTCTAAAAAACAATGCATTATATTATTTTCATGTTAAGAATACTATATCCTCAAGGCCTTTGGAGGGGAAAGGATAGAGATGGGGGACATGAAGGAGGAAGAGAGAATGTCTGCTTAGATATTTATTTCTAGGTAGTTACAATGAATTAAGGCTGGATTTGAACTCAGGTCTTCCTGATTCCAACTGTAACACTTTCCACTCTATAACCTAACTACCTTTATATCACACACAGTAGTGGTTCTCAGACTTTTTGTTCCCACAACCCTTTTAACACTCTTAGAAAGTATTGACACCAAGGAGCTTTTGTTTATGTGAATTATACCTATCAACATAGGTTATATTAGAAATGAAAATATCTTAATATTATGAAAATAATTGTGACCTTACGTATCGCCTGAAATGGTCTCTGGGATTCGCAAGGGTCTCCAGAGCACACTGACAACCCCAAGTATGTCTATCTTACATACATATATTTCCTCATCTGTAAAAAGGGGAAAATAAGAGCACCTACCTCTCAGGGTTGTTGTGAGGATAACAAGAGATATTTGTGAAGTGCCTAGCACAGTGCCTATACCACAGCTGGCACCATATAATGATGAGGACCACATCGATGATTTCTGGGAAGATGGAGGGCTGCTGATTGATATCTGTGCTAAACAAATGTCACATTCACCAAAACAACTTCATTAGAGTAGAGGGAACACTATCTTCCAGCTGGAAAACCTAGTTAAAGACTTACCTCTTCCAGTTACTGGCATGTTTTTCACTCTCTCTGAATCTCAGTGTCCTTATCTAAGTAATGAGGATGATAATAATACTCGCACTGCCTCCCTTACATGCTGTTCTGAGAATTAAATGAGGCAATGTACATAAAATACCATATAAATGGAAGCTATTATTATCCTCAAAATCAGTATTGCTTGACCTCAACTAAGCAATTTTTGCAACCCAGACAGAGAACTCTAGGCACAGGTTAGGCGGTCCAAAGTTGGTTCCACCCTGCTTAATGGTTTTTCTCTCCTGTAACACCTCTCTTGGCAAAAACTATGGTCCTGCCCTCTCCAGACATGGTGTCTTCATCCAGGCACAAACATAAGATAATTTCTTTCTTTTCTTCTTCACCCCACCAACTTCTGCTCTGTCTTCCACTAAGAATGCAGTCAAAAGTCAATTTTTTTCCAAATAATAGCAAACCCATAGAACTTAGAAAAGCAGCATGGGACAGTGGGAAAAAGTATGGTGCTTGGGAGTTAAGGGATCTAGATTTAAATTCTATCACACCCCCCTGTGTAAGCAAATCACGTAAGGTCTCTAAACCTCCCTTTCTTTTTTGAGCTCATTTCCTTTTTTTGACAGTTATCAATTCAGTAGATAAGGGAAATACTGAGGATATGGTTTACCTATATTTTAGCAAAGCTTCTAGTAAAGTATCTCATGTTCTTTTGGAGAAGATGGAGGAAAGATGATATGAAAAGAAGTACAGTTTTTCATTTGTAAAATGAGAGGGTTGAACTAAACAGTCTCTAGTTCCTTCCATCTCTGAGTCTATAAACCCATGATTCTCACCTCCCTGCTCAGCATCTTGGGGTACATCATTTATTTTATTTCATATATTCATATATGTTTATATGTATATGATATATAAATATATATGTGTATATATAAATACATTTACATATTTATTTTATATAATAAATTTATATATCTATTTTATATATTATATATAATAAATTTATATATCTATTTTATATATTATATATAATAAATTTATATATCTATTTTTATATAAATACATACATATATACATATCTATATCTATATATATAATTTTTAAACCCTTACCTTCTGTCTTAGAATCAATACTAAGTATCAGTTCCAAGGCAGAAGAGCAGTAAGCACCAGGAAAATTAATGAAGCCATGATTTAATTAGACTATAGATTTTATTTACAACCCCAACACACCTTCTTATGCTATATGATTCTACATGTTTTCCCATAAATCCTCCAGAGAGGGGGCCTCCATCACTACATTCTTCTTCAATGGTAAGCTTCTCCTCAGAACTTCCATTTGAGGAAATACCCATGCTAAGCATGCTCACGTCACACCCAACTCAACACTGGACTCCCCAGCCTTTTCAGCTTCTTGCCCTCACATCCTTCTTAAGTCTTTCCACCTCTGTGACTTTTCAGCTTCTAAATGTACATTTACTTCCCTCCTTCTAATGTAAGCCCCTTGAGGACAAGGATTTTTTCTTTTTACTTGTATCTGTATTCCTAGGGCTTAGCATGATGGCCAGGGAGCCATTTTATCTAGCCATACATATTTATATCTGTCTATCTCTATCTATCCATCCATCTATTTCTATCCATCTATCTATCTATCTATCTATCTATCTATCTATCTATCTATCTATCTATCTATATCCATTTACCTATCTCCATCCATTTTTATCTACCTATTTTTCTACTCTAACTACCTATCCATCTATCTCTCTATTTCTATCCACCCATCAATCTATTTCTATCTCTCCATCCATCTAGCTCTCTATTTCTATCTGTCTAGTTATCAGATCCTCCTCATATGCCAGAGGATTTCCTCTGCTTCTTTAATAATAATAACAACAGCAACAGATAGTACGGCTCACATTTATATAGCACCTTAAAGCCTCTAAAATATTTGACATCCATTATCTGGTTTGATCCTTACAAGAACACTTGTTTTGCTTCTGCTTTCTCTTCCAAGGAAAACGACCCTTGTACTGAAGATGACAGAATAAAATGACTAATAGGGAGTTGATACCCAAGATAAGTCAAGAGATAGTAAGAGAACACCTAGTCACCCATGATGAATTATTATCACCTGACCTAAATGAATTACATCCTCTATCACTGGAAAAAAATGACAGCTGTGATTACTGAGCTACTTTCAGTGATATCTGAAAGATCATGGAAAATGGGAAGTGTATCATAAGACTGGAAAAGGGCAAATGTTCCAATTTTTTTTTCAAAAGGAGGGAGGGAAGGAAGGAAGGAAGGGAGCACAGTTGGGAAAAGCTATGGGCCAGTGAGCTTGACTTTAATTCCAGGAAAATTCTAGAATAAATCAGTAAAGAGATGATTGATGAACTCCATAGAAAAGGTAGCAATGACTGCCAAGAACCAGCCAGTATGACTTCATGCAGAACAGGTTATGCCAGATTAACTTCATTTCCTTTTTTGGCAGTATTGTTACCTAGCAGATGAGGAAAATGCAGCATATATGGTTTACTTAGATCAAAAAGCAAAAGCCTTTGATCAAATATCTCATACTATTCTTGTGGAGACATGGAAAAATGTGAAATAAATGAGAAAATGATTAGATAGATTCAATCAATAAATTAATCAATTTTTTAAGTTGCATCTTATGGGCCAGGCAATATGTTAAACTTTGGGAATACAAAAAGAAGCAAAAGATAGTCCCTGGTGTGAAGGATCTCATGATCTAATGCAAATTTGTGGATTCAGTGAAGTTTCAGTTTCCTGATTAGTTGCTAATGCTTCACTGTCAACATAGCAAGAGATCTCTAGTGGAATACCACAAGGATCATTGTTTATCTTGTTCAGTTTAACGTCTTTTAATCAATGATCAGAACATTTTAAAATCAAAGCAGAGATGGGATGATCGCTAAGACACCAAATGACAGTCAGGAACCTGCGGTGAATCTAGGGAGATGAAATGTCACAGAGCCAGATATAATGTCTTACACTTAGTTACAAAACATTACCTTCACAAAACATTACCTTCCTGTCCATGAGAACAAGAGAAGAGAATTATGACCAGACAGCAACTGTTCTGACAAAGATCTGGGGGTTTTAGTGGCCTGAAAGCTTCCCATGGGAGCAGCGAACTATGAAAGGCAAAATGCCATCTTGAGCTATAATAAGAATGGAATAACTTCTAGGAACACAGAAAAATCCACTGTACTTTGCCCTCATACATACACAAACACACACATATAGATATATAACACAACATAAAATATGTTATATGACTATAATATTCTCCATAATAGAGTACATGAGATAATGTGATAATATATACTACAATAATAAAATATTATGTTATCTAAATTAGAATATACTCATATATGTTAAACATTCCGGTATTCCATCTGGGTTATCCATTTATTGTTTATCATTCTCAGTACATGATTATTTCATCTCTACTTCCAGGAATGCTTATATTTGATAATGTCTTTTATTCTATTCATGTCATTACATCACAGATTTAGAGCTGAAAAGGACCTTTGAAGTAATTCAGTCCAGTCCCCTGATCTTTCATTTTACAGATTAAGAAACTGGTTCCTGGGAAAATTATGTGACTCACTCACACAGAGTTAATAAGCAACAACTCCATGATTTGAACCCAGGTCCTCCGATTGATTGACAATCCATCTAACATTCTTTCTATTAATATGTTACAGTCTACTTAGACTCATCAGGCATCTGGCCATTACCCTTAGGCTTATTCATAATTTTTATTATTCAGGAATTTGTGACCATTAACACATATCCTATACATGCCTCCTGTGCATTTCCATTGGCCCTGAGGATATGGGGAAGGGCCAAATGGTATTGTTTTTCCTAGGGCTGGGCAGNCATATATACATATCTATATCTATATATATAATTTTTAAACCCTTACCTTCTGTCTTAGAATCAATACTAAGTATCAGTTCCAAGGCAGAAGAGCAGTAAGCACCAGGAAAATTAATGAAGCCATGATTTAATTAGACTATAGATTTTATTTACAACCCCAACACACCTTCTTATGCTATATGATTCTACATGTTTTCCCATAAATCCTCCAGAGAGGGGGCCTCCATCACTACATTCTTCTTCAATGGTAAGCTTCTCCTCAGAACTTCCATTTGAGGAAATACCCATGCTAAGCATGCTCACGTCACACCCAACTCAACACTGGACTCCCCAGCCTTTTCAGCTTCTTGCCCTCACATCCTTCTTAAGTCTTTCCACCTCTGTGACTTTTCAGCTTCTAAATGTACATTTACTTCCCTCCTTCTAATGTAAGCCCCTTGAGGACAAGGATTTTTTCTTTTTACTTGTATCTGTATTCCTAGGGCTTAGCATGATGGCCAGGGAGCCATTTTATCTAGCCATACATATTTATATCTGTCTATCTCTATCTATCCATCCATCTATTTCTATCCATCTATCTATCTATCTATCTATCTATCTATCTATCTATCTATCTATCTATCTATCTATCTATCTATATCCATTTACCTATCTCCATCCATTTTTATCTACCTATTTTTCTACTCTAACTACCTATCCATCTATCTCTCTATTTCTATCCACCCATCAATCTATTTCTATCTCTCCATCCATCTAGCTCTCTATTTCTATCTGTCTAGTTATCAGATCCTCCTCATATGCCAGAGGATTTCCTCTGCTTCTTTAATAATAATAACAACAGCAACAGATAGTACGGCTCACATTTATATAGCACCTTAAAGCCTCTAAAATATTTGACATCCATTATCTGGTTTGATCCTTACAAGAACACTTGTTTTGCTTCTGCTTTCTCTTCCAAGGAAAACGACCCTTGTACTGAAGATGACAGAATAAAATGACTAATAGGGAGTTGATACCCAAGATAAGTCAAGAGATAGTAAGAGAACACCTAGTCACCCATGATGAATTATTATCACCTGACCTAAATGAATTACATCCTCTATCACTGGAAAAAAATGACAGCTGTGATTACTGAGCTACTTTCAGTGATATCTGAAAGATCATGGAAAATGGGAAGTGTATCATAAGACTGGAAAAGGGCAAATGTTCCAATTTTTTTTTCAAAAGGAGGGAGGGAAGGAAGGAAGGAAGGGAGCACAGTTGGGAAAAGCTATGGGCCAGTGAGCTTGACTTTAATTCCAGGAAAATTCTAGAATAAATCAGTAAAGAGATGATTGATGAACTCCATAGAAAAGGTAGCAATGACTGCCAAGAACCAGCCAGTATGACTTCATGCAGAACAGGTTATGCCAGATTAACTTCATTTCCTTTTTTGGCAGTATTGTTACCTAGCAGATGAGGAAAATGCAGCATATATGGTTTACTTAGATCAAAAAGCAAAAGCCTTTGATCAAATATCTCATACTATTCTTGTGGAGACATGGAAAAATGTGAAATAAATGAGAAAATGATTAGATAGATTCAATCAATAAATTAATCAATTTTTTAAGTTGCATCTTATGGGCCAGGCAATATGTTAAACTTTGGGAATACAAAAAGAAGCAAAAGATAGTCCCTGGTGTGAAGGATCTCATGATCTAATGCAAATTTGTGGATTCAGTGAAGTTTCAGTTTCCTGATTAGTTGCTAATGCTTCACTGTCAACATAGCAAGAGATCTCTAGTGGAATACCACAAGGATCATTGTTTATCTTGTTCAGTTTAACGTCTTTTAATCAATGATCAGAACATTTTAAAATCAAAGCAGAGATGGGATGATCGCTAAGACACCAAATGACAGTCAGGAACCTGCGGTGAATCTAGGGAGATGAAATGTCACAGAGCCAGATATAATGTCTTACACTTAGTTACAAAACATTACCTTCACAAAACATTACCTTCCTGTCCATGAGAACAAGAGAAGAGAATTATGACCAGACAGCAACTGTTCTGACAAAGATCTGGGGGTTTTAGTGGCCTGAAAGCTTCCCATGGGAGCAGCGAACTATGAAAGGCAAAATGCCATCTTGAGCTATAATAAGAATGGAATAACTTCTAGGAACACAGAAAAATCCACTGTACTTTGCCCTCATACATACACAAACACACACATATAGATATATAACACAACATAAAATATGTTATATGACTATAATATTCTCCATAATAGAGTACATGAGATAATGTGATAATATATACTACAATAATAAAATATTATGTTATCTAAATTAGAATATACTCATATATGTTAAACATTCCGGTATTCCATCTGGGTTATCCATTTATTGTTTATCATTCTCAGTACATGATTATTTCATCTCTACTTCCAGGAATGCTTATATTTGATAATGTCTTTTATTCTATTCATGTCATTACATCACAGATTTAGAGCTGAAAAGGACCTTTGAAGTAATTCAGTCCAGTCCCCTGATCTTTCATTTTACAGATTAAGAAACTGGTTCCTGGGAAAATTATGTGACTCACTCACACAGAGTTAATAAGCAACAACTCCATGATTTGAACCCAGGTCCTCCGATTGATTGACAATCCATCTAACATTCTTTCTATTAATATGTTACAGTCTACTTAGACTCATCAGGCATCTGGCCATTACCCTTAGGCTTATTCATAATTTTTATTATTCAGGAATTTGTGACCATTAACACATATCCTATACATGCCTCCTGTGCATTTCCATTGGCCCTGAGGATATGGGGAAGGGCCAAATGGTATTGTTTTTCCTAGGGCTGGGCAGAATCTTCTATGCAGATTTATGCATGAATATGTTCATATCTATCTCTGTGTGTCTTTGTTTCTGTGTATTTATTCATATATGGTGTATGTATGTGCATACATCACTAAATATACACACATGTATAATATGCCAAGAATGATAAATGAGTGGATATGCCAAGTGGCACACTGGAATGCTTAAGATATATTCATATGTGTGTACAACAAAATCATATTGTATATGGGATCAGCAGGTAGTTGCCTAGATCTATGGTTCCAGCCATCCACAGTAGGTGTGTACACACACGTACACACACACACACACACACACACACACACACATCCTACCTTTGACACTTTTTGTTTTATGACATTGGGCAAATCACCTGACCAGGTCTCACCCCAAAAATGAGATGAATGGACCAAATGATCTCTGGGGTCCCTTCCAGTTAAATTTCTATGGTTTTCTGATTCTATGACCTCTCTCAGCTTTCTCAGCTTCCTCTCTTGGAAAATGGTGGTGATGCCAGCACCTATATCAAGGAGTTATTCATGGAATCAGAACATCTGACAGCTTATAGGGACCTCTGTGACCATCTAGTCCAACCATTACACAAAATGAATCCTCAAACCAAGTGTTCAGCTGTCTTCTGTTTGAAGACCTGTAAGGAGGAGGACCTCCTCCCATCTCCCAAAGGAACTCTTCACATTTTTCCATAAATATGCATATATAGGGAGAGAGAAAAAGAGGGAAGGAGCAAGAGAGGGAGGAAGAGAGAGAAACAGAGAGACAGAGACAGTGAAAGGGAAAGAAACTATGTTATACATAAATAATAGCCCAAAGAACCTTGGCTATCGTCCTCAGCAAAGAACAATTAACCAATTAAGACAGACAGCTATGCAGGGGCAGCCACAATTGGCACAGTTGTCCATAATCTTTAATTATCCACCGTGCTATTTAAAGAGTATTAATGTGTTCCTTTGTTGCTGGTGATCTTTGTTTATAACATATTTATGTGCATATTTTGTAGTCTACCCAGGGTATATATTTTGTCTTCCCCACTAGACTGGAAGTTCTTCCCATTCAAAAACATACTCTAATTACATTCATCCATCTACATGGCATCTATAGAAGGGCTCTCCACACAGTGAATGCCTGTGAATATTTGTTGGATATGATGATGAATACAAATAATTCATAAATGATTTGGGAAAGTTATTTTTTTCCCTTTCTCGGGACCATATTACTCAGATTTTTCTTATTCTTTGCTCTAAGATGATGGTGATAATGATGTTAATAAATAATGATCACATTGCTCAGTTACAGAACATTTTTCAACTTAACTCAACTAATATGCAGTGAAAAATCTTCCAAGGATAAGAACTCAAAGAAATAATCTCTGGCTTGAGGAACTTGTGATCTATAGGATACAACATGAACACAGAAGAATTAAAGCACAGAATAAGGAGTGAAGTGGGCAGTGAAGAAACCAGAGTCCTGGAACTAGTTGAGGGAGAGAACATGACCCATTAGGGACTCTAGGAGGACTTCAGGCGGGCAGTAGGATCTGAAGCCTTGAAAGAAGATAAAGATTTTGAAAGGCAGAGATTTGGTGAAAATGAATTCCAAGGAAATGAGAATGTGTTGAACCCAAAGATGCACTGTCAGGTTTGGGGTTCATCAACAATAGGGAGAATGTGACCCAAGGCTAAAGAAGTAGGATGGTATCACACTGTTAAAGAGCCAAGTAAAAGCATGTACTTCAGGGCAGCTAAGTGGCAAAGTGGGATCCTGGGCAAGTCACTTCACCTCTGTCTGCTTCACTTTCATCACATAAAATGGGGATAATAATGGTATCTATCCCCAGGGTTATTGTGAAGATCAAAAAATATAATAATTGTAAAGTACTTTGGATAGTGCCTGGCACACAGTAACTACTATATAAATGTTAACTATTATTTTTGAAAACTTTTACTTTCCATCTTAGAGTCAATACTCCAAGGCAGATGAGTGGTAAGGGCTAGGCAAAAGTGATTTATCCTGGGTCACTCAGCTAGGAAGTGTCTGAGGCCAGATTTGAACCTAGGACTTTCTCTCTCTAGGCTTGAATGTTAACTATTGTTATTATTATTATTTAAAAAAAATTTTTTTAAAACCCTCACCTTCCATCTTGGAGTCAATACTGTGTATTGGCTCCAAGGCAGAAGAGTGGTAAGGGTAGGCAATGGGGGTCAAGTGACTTGCCCAGGGTCACACAGCTAGGAAGTGTCTGAGGCCAGATTTGAAACTAGGACCTCTCGTCTCTAGACCTGGCTCTCAATCCACTGAGGTACCCAGTTGCCCCTATTGTTATTATTATTAAAAGGGAGCTACTAAAAGTTTTGGGAGAGGTGACATACACACTTAGGAAAATTATTTTGGTGACTATTGTACAAGAAAGTTTGTAAAGGGAAGTGGTAACTTCTTTCACAACATGACAAACATGGAAATATATATTGTATGACCTATAGCATATTACCCTCCATGTTCAGAGGAGAGGTGAAGAGAAAGAGAAATGGATTATGAAATATCAAAAATCAATTATTAAAAATAAAAGAAATTTTTAGTGGAAAAAATTAAAAGAAA
This sequence comes from Gracilinanus agilis, assembly GCF_016433145.1. NCBI lineage: Eukaryota > Metazoa > Chordata > Mammalia > Didelphimorphia > Didelphidae > Gracilinanus > Gracilinanus agilis. The sequence continues at coordinate 45,439,870 of NC_058133.1, read as the reverse complement.
AAAAAAAGAAAAGGGAAGAGGTTAATGTTAAGAATACCAATTAGAAGGTTTTCATAATAGTCCAGGCAAGAGATAAGGGCTAGAAATAGGGTATTGCCAGTGAGAGTACAGTGGATGGCAATAAAAGCAACAGAACTTAGCCACTGTTTATCCATGTGGATTGAATGAATGTCAAGAGTAAGAGATGACTCCAACAATAAGAATCTGAGTGACCAGAAAGATGGTTTAGTCAGTCGAAATAAGGAAATTAGCTTAAAGGAGGAGTTAGTTGGCAGAAGGGTCTTAGGAGATGATAAGTTTAGTGTGGGACATACTGAGTTTTAGATGAGGACAGAAATCCAAGACCAAATGTTTAACCAACATCTAAAGATTCTGGTCCAGAGATCAGGGAAGATGACTAGATATACAGATTTGGAAGTCATCTACATAGAGATAATAACTGAACCCAAGTAGATATATTCAAAACAATTCTAACTCAAATATATCATGATGTACTAGACACATGGTTGGCCTCAGAGTCAAGGACCTGATTTCAAGTCCCATATCTATTTGACTGGCTATTTGACTTTACAAGTCATTGTGTAAATTGAATATTTAGGGGACCTCTAACCCGGTCCGGTTCCAGAAAGACTCAATATAGAAATCAGAGTCATATGTTTGGGCTGCCAGCAAGACCACCTGAAAGTTCCATTGGCCAAAAGAAGAATCTGGGGGAGGAGGTTAGATGAGGTTTGAAAAGTCAGCATGGGAAGATCATCACTCCTCTTCTTGGCTTCTGTCCCTCTTTCTCTGAGCTGTCCTGGTGGCTCTTATCTTGCTTGCCACCTCTAGCAAGTGGTGTCATGGAGGGAACCTTGCCAGGTTAGAATCTGGGATTCTGATCCTACTTAGAAAGGCTGGAAACCTTATTTCTCTCTTTCTTTCTCTGTACTAATAAATGCCTATAAATTTTATAGAAAATTTCCAAGATTAATTTTTATTTATAACATCATTTAACTTCTCCAAGCCCCGAGCACTTTTCTATGTCAGTCAATTGCAAAGCAAGTGCCATCTGCACTGGTAGAGACAGTTTCCTCATAGGGAATTCTTTATGCAACAAAATCACAGAATCAGTCTAATTTCAAACCAGAAACTCAAATCAATTAGAGAACCAAATGACAATTATTAAACTCGTTTTGTTGTCCTTAGGTTGTTTCAGTCGTGTCTAACTCTTCTCACCTCATTTGGGGTTTTCTTGGCAGAGATCCTGGAGTGCTACAACATTTCCTTCTCCAGCTCATTTTACAGATGAGGAAACTGAAGCAAACAAAGTTAAGTGACTTACTCATAGTCACACATAGGTCAGATTTGAACTCAAGGAAGATGAGTCTTCCTGACTCCAGACCCAGTACTCAATCCATTTTGGTCTTTCCATTCCTTCACTCCATTCCTTCATTCCATTCCTTCACTCATCATCCCTTGCCCTCTTAAATCCTTACCATCTCCTCTAGTATTCCAATCCTTACACATAGTTGGTGTTTAATAAGTGTTTGTGGAATTGAACTGAATTCCTTCAATGACTTGCCGAGCCATACCCCTTCTATAAAGCTTCCAGTACTATCATTACTCAAAAGGAAAATTCATATTCTACAAAAAGTGATATTTTTCTGTGTCCTGGATCTCAGGAAGCCTATGGACCCTTTCTCAGAAGCGTGAGTTGTCATTTTTAAAAAAATTTTAAATAAAACACATAAGAACACAAAGGAAACCAGTTATATTTATCAAAATATTTTTAAAAAGCAAGTTCATAAACCAAAACTGTCTCAGTAAACTTTCACTGAATCAGTCCAATTCAAGGGTCTCAAAACACACACATCCTTTGTGCACATACAATATCAACAGATTTCCCCCAAAGAAAAACAGAAGAAAAAAGTAAGTTTCTCTTTCATCCCTTAAAGAGATAATTGCTAAGAAGCATCCTTCTGAGTATACCAGTTATCCTTTATAAAGAGAGGTTCTGAAATATGAGATAAGGGCCAAATAAGACCACCTGTTTTACCAATATACATACACAACTCCAAATACATTAACACTCTAACCACATTTTTAAAAAAAACCAAGGAGGATCCATTTAACATGAAAACTCCCCAAGCTCAATTTGCCTCATTAGCCATGGAAGAATTCCTCTGTCATGACCATAGGCCAGTGGTTTTCATTGGGCCTTCTCCAAAGCAAAGCAGATGTTGCTAAAGCAAGAATTTTGTTTGGGAACAGATGTAACCAAACAATTCTACACAGTGCCAGGAGTTTGTGGTGTAGAAAGAACACGGCTTGCCAAGACCCTGGTCTCATGTCCTAAGACTTCTCGGAGTACGAGCTTTGTTTGCTGAAGACAGTAGCAGCTGATTCTTCCCCAAGGAGCCAAAGAAATAACACTAAATCTTTTCCAGCTCCTTCATTAAACAATCCAAAGATGGTCCAATGGAAGTCTTTTAATATTCTCATTGAATGTTCGAGGAGAGGAAGTAATGTCTTGAATTGTTGCTCTAAACCAATTCAACAAACATTTATTAATCATTTTCTGTGTGCAAGGAACTATGAAAAACAATCCCTGCTCACAAGTACCTGATATGCTGTTGTGGAGATATGGAAACATGGAACATCATGAAGCACAAAAACAGGTCAGTATATTTGAGATAAGTATATATTTTTAATTTTAAATTGCAAATTTCTATTTAATTGGATACTTTCTGGAGATACACTCTTCTCTTTCTATTTAAGATAACAAGTATCCAAAGTGATCTTGCACAGATGGTACTGCAAATAGAGTGCCAAGCCTGGAATTGGGAGGACTTGCTTTCAAATTTGTCCTCAGATATTTTCTAGCTTTGTGACCCTGGGCAAGTCACTTAACCTCCATTGCCTAGTCTTTATTTTTCTTCTGTCTTGGAACTGATATGTAGTATTGATTCTAAGACAGAAGGTAAGGGTTTAAGAAGAAAAAAAAAAGAACACCTGAGTTCAAATCTAATACTAGCTGTGTGATGCTGGGCAAACCACTTAATACTTTTTAACTCAGTTTCCCCATCTGTAAAATGATCCTGGAGAAGGAAATGGCAAACCTCTACAATATCTTGCCAAGAAAACCCCACATGGAGGTATAGTCAGACATAACTAAAATGACTGAACAACAATTTTTTGTTAAGAGGAATTATTATATACTGGGAAGAAAGAAGGGCTGGGATTGAAATCCCCCTCCTAAATTTATTGGTTATGTGAATATGGGGCAATTAGTTAAACAATAAGCCAGTCAACAAACATTTATTAAGCACAGACTATGTGCCAGGGACAATACTAAGTGCTGGGTATACAAAGAAAAGCAAAAGACAGAATCTGTTTTTTTTTTTTTAATTTTCTCATAGGGAAGACCATCAGGGTAAATTGAAGATAATCAATCAATATTTATTACATTACGTGTCAGGCACTATGCTAAATTTACAGGCAAAAGAGGCAAAAGACAGTTAAGTTCTCCAAAACTCAGCTTCTTCATTTGTAAAAAGTGTAATTATTCCTGAAATACTCACCCCAACAAGATCATTTGGACAATCAAAGAAGGTCATAAAGCAGGTCCCAAAAGTCTCAGTGTAGTCTCGGGCTATTAAAGGTTGAATCAGGTAGTGCTTTAAAAACCTACAACTGGTTTCTTTATATAACAAGATTTAATTTTTATATGTTATATAATATATAAGATGAATGTCATATTTAATATGGGGTTGTGTATTGCATGCCTTCACATGTACATATCAAATTGCTTGCCTTCTTAAGGTAGGGAAGTGAAGGGAAGAAGAGATGAAATTTCAAACTCAAAATGTTTTAAATCTTAAAATTCAATTCAGTTAAAATTCAATTACATGTACTTGCTAAAAAGAAAAGGAAAATGGAAGGAAAGGGAGGATTTAAACCATCTCCTCTTAGAACTGGATAAATCTAACCAAAAAATAAATGAGATAAGTAAAATCTTAGAGAAGCTAAATACGATAGATATTTCGAGAGAATTACAAAAGGATTTTTAAAAAATTGAAGGAAGAAAAAAAATCATTAAAATCAAGCAATACATTAAAAAGCAAAGTAAATAATGATTATTATTATTGGCAAAAAGCCAAAGTGAAGTAAAATCTTGATTTAGCCCATGTGATTACAGTTATTCTGATACAGGTTTATTCGATTTTTTTTTAGCTTCCTTCTATGCCAGGTACTGTGCCAGCCTCTGAGAATAAAGAGCAAAGACCCTGCCTTCAAGGAGTTTCTGAGAGAAAAGGTCAAATAGATCTTATCATAAAAAATTGTTCTGATGAAAATCTCCAACTTTCCGTTTTTTTATCTTTTTTTTTGGCCATGTCTATGATTTCATCAGTACAAGGATCTCCATTCACTGATGCATATCGATAACTCATATGTAACGTATAATCAGCTGCCTGGGGCACTGCGAGGTTAAGTGATTTGCTGATGGTTACACAGCTGTTATGTGTCAGAGACCCAGGTCTTCATGATTTTCCATGGCCAGCCCTCTAGTCATTATGGCAGGCTGCCTCTCATTACTATAGATATGAAATATAAATAATAAATTTTCATATATATGAAACACAGGCAAGGCTTGCAAGCCTCAGGCAATGAATGACCCACTTATTCCAAGCAATATTCGACACAACCATTACGATGAAGGAATTTGGACATTCCCTTAGAGTTAACGGTAATGAGAATTTGCTAATGCACGTAGGACCTGTGATTTTATCAGCTTACAGAACTGTCTGTGTGGACGGACACTTCTTCTACCTGTACAGATTTAGACTTACTGAGGTGCCCAAGACTCTGCCCTGGGCCCCCTTTTCTTCACTCTCTCTATACTCTCTTGGTTACCTCATCAGTGTAACATTATCTCTATGCAGATGACTCATAGGTCAAGATAACCAGCCCTTCAATCACTAACACATTTCCAACCAGATGTCCCATAGAAATCTCAGACGTGTCCAAAACTGAACTCATTATCTTTTCTCCAAAACCCACCCCTAATCAGAACTCCATTTTTGTGGAAAGCGTCATCATTCTTCCAGTTCCCCAGGTTCAGAAGTTCACCATTATTCTTGACTTCTCATTATCCCTCATCCTACAAATCCAATCAGTTGCCAAATCTTGCCATTTTTTTTAATCCACATCTGTCACACCTGACCCCCTTTCTCTCTGACAACACCACTGCCATCTTACTTTAGGAACTAGTCAACTCTCGCCTGGACTAATATAATATCCTCGCCAGTGAGTGCCCTACCTCAAGTTCTTTCCCCATTCCAATGTCCTCTCCACACAGCTGCCAAAGGGATTTTCCTAATGTATAGATATTGTTTTCCTAATTAATCAACTCCAGTGGCTATTTATTTATTTATCTGTTTACTTGATCATTTATTTATTTATTTGTTTGTTTTTGAAGCCCTCACCTTCCCTCTTGGAGTCAATACTGCCTATTGGTTCCAAGGCAGAAGAGTGGTAAGAGCTAGACAATGGGGGTCAAGTGACTTGTCCAGTGGCTATTTATTGCCATTACGATAAAACAGAAACTCTTCTGCTTGACAATTAAAGTCCGTCACAACCTGACCTCAACTAAATCCCCTTTCCTGTATTTTATTCCAAGTTTAAGCCCAAACTAATCTTCTTTTCTACAATATGACTCTCCGTCTCCCAATGGCCATCCTCCATTCCTAGAATGTACTCCCTCCTCATCTCAGTTTCATAGCATTCATCACTTACTTAAAGCCTAATTCAACTACATAACTCAGTAGATAGAGAGCCACGCCTGGAGATGGGAGGTCTTGGGTTCAAACCTGGCCTCAGACACTTCCTAGCTTTGTGATCCTGGGCAAGTCATTTAATCCCTTTGCCTAGTCCTGGTTACTCTTCTGTTTTAAAAACTGATACTAAGAAGGTAAGAACTTTTTTTTTTAAGTTATCACTCTCTATTCCCCATGTTCCTATTTGGACCTTTCAGCTTCTGGAGCTCTTTTGTCCTTCGAATGAAACTATAAACAAAGGGATCATTTTAGGGACCGGAAGTCATTACTAAATTCAGATACAGATATAGCCAGTACAGACAGGTGGCATAGTGACTAAAATGTTAGGCTTAGAGTCAAGAAGGTTCCTCTTCCTGAGTTCAAATTTGACTTCAGATACCTACCAGCGATGTGACTCTGGACAATGCTTTCACCCAGTTTACCTCAGTTTCCTCATCTGTAAAATGAACTGGAGAAGGAAATGACAAATCACTCCAGTATCTTCACCAAGAAAACCGCAAATGGGGTCATGAAGAATCAGAAACTGAACAACCACCCAATAAACTGAGAACAAAAAAATCACTAGTCAAAGGTTTTCTATTTCCAAACAGTTTTGATCGGTTTCTTGATAAGCATTTATCTGTTGCCTTCTATGTGTGAGGTATTGTGTGAAGTACTAGGGAAAATCAGTCAAATTAATTAATCAGTCGATAAAGTACCAGGCACTCTGCTAAGTACTAGGGATATAAGAAGGGGCAAAAGATAGTCTCTGTCTGCCAGGAGCTTATATTCTACTGGAAGAAACACTAGGTACGTATGTAAGTAAAGAGAAAATAAATATAAGAGAATGGTGGGAGGAGAGGCAATAGCAGTAAAGGCTTCACATAGAAGAAAGTTGTGTTTTGGAGGAGGCTGGAAATTCTAAAGGGCAGGGGGGCAAGGAGAGAATATACTCCAGGCATGGGGGAGTGTCTAGGCAGAGGCATCAAAGTGGAAGATGGACTGCTTTGCATGAGGAATGTCAAACATGTCAGACCTGGGAAGAAAAAGCTCACTCCAACTCTCCGTATCTAGAAATGGGATTTAATTATTATACAAACCATGAAAATGGGCTGAATCACATTTGGAAAACTCCTGGTATCCCCCAGCTGCTCTTTGCCAACAACAACATCCACCTAGCAAGGCGAATCCCCAAATTGAAGGCTCAGACTTGAAGGTGACCAGTGGGCAGTGGGAAAGCACAGAGAGCCTGGGAGAGGTCAGCAGCCTGTTATCAACACTGACTAATGTTCAAGGAATGGTGTCAAGGGCATAGTGGCAACTCAACTTAGGATCTCATATCTAGATTTTTTGGAAAGAATCTTCTTAAAATCATGAAATCATAGACATAGATTTAGAAGAGACCTCAGAGGCCACCTAGCCCAATTTCCTCATTTAACAAGAAACTGAGGTTTCCGAGCTCAAATGACTTTACTAGGGTCATCCAGGAGGGTCCTGGTTTCAAGTTTGACCTGAGACACTTCCTAACTGGGCAACTTACTTAGCTCCTACTGTCTAGCTCCCTCCTTGCTCTTTTTATTTTTTTTGCATTGGAACTAATCCATAGAGTTGATTCTAAGATGGAAGGGTAAGGATTTAATAAAATAAAATAAATAAATGTTTATTGGAGGAGGAAGTGGAGTCAGGAAGTCCTCCTCCACTTACTCATTTCTATTCTCATGGGAAAGTCACTTAACATCTCTGATTCTCAAATGGAGTTCATTCTATTGACTAAGAGGATTATACTTCAGTTGCTCAATGTATATTCTGTTAAAAGTGAAGAGCAGTTAATGATGTACATTGGTAGAAGGAGTTTCCTCACCTGGGAGTTCCCTATGTCAGTGAAATAGCAGGTTCAATCCTTATCCTCTTTCTTGATATGGTTGTTGATTCATACAAGGTAGATGAGTAAGGGATTTATGTCCAGGTGGGTGGGAGGAAGAAGTTCCTTCTAAAAGCTAAAGGTAATTATAGCCAATTCCACCAATTAAAATCAACATCACACTTAACACAGATTTCAAAGTCCAATAGCAAGACTGTTTTATTCTCAAGGAGGTTTTTCTTGTTTGAACTCTATTGCATAAGAAACTTGGAGGAAAGAGAAGGAAGGAAAAAAAATGAAGATTCCAATCAGCTCTCAAAACATGTTAGAACACAAAGGAGTCTTTGGCCCAAGAAAAAAAAGCAACCACCAAGGAGCCAACCACTGAACCTTTGTATAAAGCTTATATGCCTCCCTCACTGTAAAAAAAAGTCACAGGGGAAAAGAGTCAATGAAACAAATATGATTTTTTTGAGACAAAGAATTTGTTGTGTGTTTAGATTCTGGTTTGTGTGCCTGAGAAATAAATCCTGGAAAAGGGTAAGGGGCCAGTTAGGTCACCATCATCAAGCGGTTTGGATAACCACTTGATGTATGTGTTCAGATTAGGGTTGGACTAGTTAGCCTCTGATGTGGTCTTCAGCTCAATATTTCTGTGCTTCTATAATTCTTTTGGGGTCCCTTAAGGTCCAGCCCTCCGGCAGGTCCATTCCACTCATCCTTTCCACCCTCATTACTTAAGGTTATCCATGACTGCCATTGTCTCAATTCTTCATCTCCAAGCCTGTTCCTACCTCCTCCCCTCTCCTACTGCACATAACTGAGGTCTTGGAAGGCAGGCAGTTTTGTCTTATCTTTGTGCCCCAAGTAGGTAGCACACTTACTAGGACAGAGGCACTTAGTAAGCGCTTTCTAGATTGATTCCACCATTCTTACTCCCTTAGCCTTAATACCTACTGGTACATGTAGGCACCAGGCAATAAGCATTTATTAAGTGCCTACTGTGTTCTAGGTATTATCTTATTTTACAAATATCATCTCATTTTGTCCTCACCACAACCCGGAAAGGTAGATCCTATTATTATCCCCATTTTAAAGCTGAGGAATCTGAGCCATGCAGAGACTAAGTGACTCTCACAGGGTCACACAGTGTCTAACACAGTGTCTAAGACAGGACCTGAATCAAGGTCCTTGTAATCTTTGTAATCTTCCTGATTACAAGGCCAGTTCTCTATAGTCATATGAGCGCCACAAAGTCACTGTAGGTAGAACCCAATGGAAGTTTCTGCTTTTGCAAAAAGAAAAAGAAAAAAGAAAAGAAAAAGGTGGTCTTTAGGGGCAACTAGATATTTCAGTAGATAGAGAGCCAAGCCTGGAAATGGGAGGTCCTGGGATCAAATCTAGACTTAGTACTTCCTGGCTGTGTTACCCTGGGCAAGTCATTTAACCCCAAATGTCCCCTTTCCACTCTTCTCTCTTGTGAATGATACTTAGTATCAATTTTAAGATAGAAGGTAAGGGTTTAAAAAAAGAGTAAATTGAAATTTTTTTACCCTAATACTTAGTATTGATTCTTTTTTTTTTTTTTAAAACCCTTACCTTCCACCTTAGAACCAATAGTGTGTGTTGGTTTTAAGGCAGAAGAGCAGCAAGGGATAAGCAAAGGGAATTAAGTGACTTGTCCAGGGTCACACAGCTAATAAGTATCTGAGGCTACATTTGAACCCAGGACTTTCCATGTTTAGCCCTGACTCTCAGTCCAGTGAGCCACCTAGCTGCCTCCCTTAGTATTGATTCTGAGACAGAATTTAAGGGTTTAAAAAAAAGGTGCGTGTGTGTGGGGGGTGGATAATGGTTTTTCTCTCAGGTAGCATCACAGGACATTTGGGGACAAGCGTAGGTGCAATTCTGCAGGAAGTGGAGCCATCCAGCCTCTGGAGTCTTACTGCTTGTGTTCTAGTTTATAATACTTTTTACACGCCTCATGAACCTAATTTTGATTCAAGATCGACCATACTGCTGTGTATAGAGGTTCTGCCAAAACAGAATCTGTCTGGACATCTAAAGAGGTTCATTGATTGGTTTTGATCACTGCTAATCCTTTCAACTTTTAACACCATTCTTCTGAAAAGATCAAAGCCTTTTATAAAGTTATTCATCCAAAACACAGAGCAATCCTGAGAGCCAGAGGAGTTAAATGTCCTGACCAGCAACCTCTAGCAAGTTAGATGCAAAACTTCAGGAAGGAAAAAAAATAGCTAAATAAGTATCTCAACCTCTGAGAGTTAAAATGCCAGAAGTAGCTTTGGAGACAGAAAAACCTATTTTCAAATCCTGCCATTGACTTAATTGCAGTTATATTGCTCTGGGCAAGTTACCTCAGCTGTGGTTGGCTCAGAAAACTCTCTAAAACTATAAGATCTGTAAGAATGATGGATCTTCTGGCCAGAAAAGAACCCCCACACTAGGAGCTACCCAAATGGATGAATCCAAAGTGTAGAACCCTCCCCAGAACACAGATCCATCTCAGCCTCCTACCTTGTGTTCAAACTATTATTCCCAATGCAGTCTTCCATAGCTGTCCCAAGTCATTTTACTAAATGCTATTTACACTCTAGAGGTAAGTCTTGGCCATATAAAAGAATGCTTTAGGTTCTAGCATCTCCCATGATTGGAATCCCTTCCCTTTCTAATCTCCATTACATAATGGTTGGTTTCCTCCAAACCTCAGCTCCAATCCCAATTGCCGGCTGAAAGATTTCCTGATCTCCCCCTGCCTCTAGCAAACAGACTCTCTCCTCATTATTTTGTATTTATTTTATACACATCTTAAATATGCATATGACATTTATATATTTTATTATATTTATAAAATATTTATTTATATTTATATGTTATATTTATATCTATGTATTATATTTATACACTTATTTGTATATTATATCCTATATTTATTATATAAATTAATGTGTATATTTATAGATATATGAATGAATGTATATCCATATCTTTATTAGACATATGTGTGTATATATATATATATATATATGAATGCATGTACATGCATACACCCATATTGTTTACCTTGATAAAAAGCAAATTCCTTACTAGCAGGCTCTCATTTTTGCCTCTCTATTCCCAGCACTTAGGTGCTTAATCAATTCCTGTTGATTCAAAGTCCCAGCACCACCAACACAATGATGACTGTTCCTTAGTTATGCCTTAAATTAATCCAGAAGAAAAAGGGGCAACTTCTAACTACCACTGAATTTATTTTAAAGCGAAAACAAGATACTATATTTGAAATGCCTTGAAAATATTTTGGGGGGGGATAATATAGTAAGCGACTAGAAGACCTTGTTATTACACATTTATAAAAAGAATAATGCTCCTCCTACCTGAGAGCAGATGCAGTAATAAGCCAGAGGAACGAAAGCAAGTACAGGATTAAAAATGAATTAAAAAAAAGATTTTCTTCCTTTGTGCTGCAAAAAAATCATTAAAGAATACAATAATTATGATTTAATTGCCATCAAACTATAATTTTATGAGCTGATCATATAGCAAGAATAAAGGATACCAGGGAAAGGAATAAACATCTATAGGATACCTACCATGTGTCAGGCATTATGCTAAGCATTTTTATAAATATTATCTCATTTGATCCTTTCAGCAACAAGGTAGATGTTTCTACTGTACCCATTTTACAGTTGAGGAAACTAAGGCAAGTAGAGGCAAAGTGGTTTGCCCAGGATCATACTGTATTATATAATTGCATAATTGCCATAAAACTAAAAAAAATCTTTTGAGAAAGAAACATTTCAGGAAAGAGAGCTTGATAATTCTCTGAATCTAGAAGATGAATTATTTGAAGAATGCGTCATGAAAATGCCCGAAGGAAACCTCCACAGTATCAGAAAACTCAGAATGAACCATGGAGTACAATTCATTGAACTGTGGAGGGTTGTGACACATTTATTTTATTTGTATACACTTATGCCAAAAAGGGATTTCCCCCTAATTGGCTTAATGTCAATTTGCCTAGCAAATGGTTTGCCCTCTCTCTCTCTCTTCCTATCTTTCATTTCTGACTATTGTAGTTTCTGATTATGTAAAATGATTCATTGGGGAGATTAGTCTCCCAAAGAATCACAGGGGGGATTATAAAAGGGAATTCTTGGTTCTCTTTGAGTTCACACTTGTGAAAAGAGAATCCTTTGTTTTCTCTGCTTAGTTAACACTTTTGTTGGCAATAACTTTGAATCAACACAAGCTTGAACTAGGTGGGAGAAGCTCGAAAGTCACTTAGTAAGTTCATACCTTACTTGATGCTAGGTGAGAACAAGCCAGAAACTTAAGAGTTCACACACTCAGAAAGGTGTGATTCCAAAGGTAAGAACTCAGACAATTTGGAAGCTGTGATTGGCCCTTGTGAAAAGGGGCAGAGACAGGAAACCACCATAAAAGCCATGAAGGCAGGCTGGTGAAGGAATCTGGTGAAGGAGGCTAGTAGACAGTGAACTCCAAGAAGAGAGTCACTCCAAGAAGGAAGTCAGCTTCAAGAAGAAGGTTGGCTCAAAGAAGAAAGTCGGCCTCAGGAGTCACCTTCAGCTCCAGTCACTGTCTTGGGTGAGTGGATAGCTGCTTTTCCCTTCCTGTCTTTTGGAGATAGTTTAATTCTGATTGAAGGTTAACAAGTCCTGGCTGAGCCAAGCACTGGAACAATATTTAGTTAGATAGGTTAATATCTTTTCTACCTTTTTGTATTTCTCTACTTTATAAATAAAAAATTTATTATTATCATATATTTTAGCCAAACCATTAATTTTAACACTTACAACACCTAAGTGGCTAAGGCTGGATTTGAACTCATGTCTTCCTGATTCTGAGCCTTGAACTATATTATCCACTAAACTGCCACCTGCTCCCTTGTACCACCAGTTGCCAACATACCAAATAAATATCTAACTCCTGCAATATTCTGAAATATAAAGAGACCTAGAAAAAGGCTTCTAGCACAATGCATAGATCACTTAGGGAGAATGATCATAAAATTACACAATTTGAGATTTGCAAGGGACTTCAGTGGCCAATAACTTATACTCAAAAGAAATTCCCAGTATCCTTTAAGAAGGGCATTGATGAGAACTATGCAGAATTAGAAGACCTAACTAGACTATAATCTTCAATGGTGGAGGGAGCTCTCCCTCCCCACCTTCTACTCCAAGAAAAATCCCACACATTCAGCAGTGGAGCCAGAAATCATATTCTTTTGTCCTGAATCAAGACTGGTGATTGAGGGAAACTGAGGAAATCCCTCAAAATATAATAAAAGCCCTATGAATTCATCAGTGTGAGATCTCCCACACTAAATCCAGATTACAACCCATTTTTAATTTCTATAATTTTTATTTTTTTAATTATAATATAACTTTATAGTCTCTGAGGATTGTTTGAGACTCAGAGTTGTTTGGGGCCATAAAGTCATTAAGAGTCAGACAGAAAACTTGAATCCAAGTCTCTGAGATACTATATACCATACCACCCTGCTGCCCAGCACATACGATTTTAGAGGGAAGAAAAAGAAAATCTAAATGTTAATGAGGCAAACATGTTTGATCTTTGGAGGGTTGGCAGGGGAAGGAGCCCTTAATAAAAATATGGACAAAAGATCCACCAAACCATAATAGGTGAAACTTTTATCTGCTAAGAAGTTATCGCTCACAGTTTTTTGTATAGTTGTTTCACAGAGATATACAAAATAGGCAGCCGAAGTATTTGCCCTGAATAATACAGTCCAAACAGTAAGAGTTCATTTCCAACAGAGTCATTCAGCCATGATCTCAAAAGCAATTTTTAGTTAATATTATCTCTGTCAAAACCTCAAACAAGAGAGCTCATTAGTATACAAGTGGGTGGGCTTCAGTTCCCTTCAGACAAAACTAAGTATTTTACGATGAACTAGACCAAAAAAATTCTACAAACCTCTGAAAGTTTGTATGATGAGAGGTGATAGGTAACTGATCATAAAGGTTCACCTGAAAGGTTTCTCTGAACATTTTCCACAAATATTAACAGATTCTCTTAAATTTAAAATAAAAAATGAAAAAAACAACTTTCTCCAGATCAACAAGGAGACAATGGAGTTCTATCAATCACAATCCCCCTAGGAATTATTTTTTTAAATAATAATTGCACTCTCCCATTCTCAACTGGTTCCATTGAAATCTGAAGAATAATTACAAAGTTCATATAGGCTAATATATTCATATAGGCTTTAGAGTCAGAAGAGACCCACAGCTTTTCTCTAGTAGCAGCAATGCAATGATCCAAGATAATTCTGAGGGATTTATGAGAAAGAATGTTATCCATATCCAGAGAAAGAACTGCAGGAGTAGAAATGCAGAAGAAAAACAACTGCTTGAACACATGGGTTGATGAGGATGTGATTGGGAATGTAGACCCATTGATCACCCCAGTGCATATATTAATAATATGGAAATAGATCTTGATCAATGACACATGTAAAACCCAGTGGAATTGCTCATTAGCTATGGGAGGGGAGTTGGAGGAGGGGAGGGAAAGAACATGAATCATGTAACCATGAAAAAATATTCTAAGTTAATTAATTAAAAAAGATTAAATGTGAAAAAAATAAAAATTAAAAAAAAAGAAGAGACCCATAGACTGGCATAATATGTGGGCCAGGTATGCTAGCACGCCCTGTCCACGCCACTTGTATGTGTATAAGGGACCATCGAGGCCATGTAGTTTAACCCTAATGGGCTAAATGACTTGTCCAGATCATACAGGTAGTAAACCAACACTGAAGAAGGATTTAGACTCAGTTTTTTAAATTCAAAAGCCAAGACACTTTCCAATAACCATGTGGCCTCCAGTAATGCAAACTCTTTGGTCTCAACCCAGACCCAGAGTTAATTTGGTTCTCTTTTAAATTTTAATCCTAAGGACACAGACCCCAAACATGGACTACCTCTCTGTCTTCAACCTGTTGAAGAAGAAGGTATGGATAGATTTTTTTTTCCAATGTAATGAGTCCTCCACTCAAGCCCTTCTCTGACACCTCATTATGGCATGGAAGTAAATATGTCGCCAAGGCTTGGTACAGGTAGAACCCAAGATCTGATAGGTCCAACCAAAGCTGAAAAGGCTTTAAACCTAGGCCCAGCTAGACTGTCCCTCTGATAACCATCTAAGGTCCACCCTAGCCCAAGTTGGTAGTAGGATGAAGAAGGTTTCAGGCTATGGCAACTACTGAATTAAAAAATGTCTATCTATTAAATTACCAGAGAGGTCACAATCAACCTCTGTGGAAGGAGTGACTAAAACCAAGAAATTAGAGCTTCTTAAAGGATTCAGGTGAAAGGACTGGGTCATAGATATTTTTACCCAATTCATATTTACTGGTGTTGAAGGCAAGATGCCCCTCAATTTCTTTTTAGAACCTTCTTCTAAATTAATTTGAGGAATTGCTGTTTTTCTTCTTAAATATCCTTACTTCAATTTCCTTGCTCATCTTTATGAATACTTCACAAGGAGCCTCTAAAACCCTCCCAGGTAAGAATTTTTTTTCATTCCTGGCCTTCTAGAAAATACAGTAATATGAGATGTGTAGCTTATGGGGTCACCAGGAGGGTTTGTAAGTTGTTTCCCAGCATTAATAGTCTCGAGTAATAAATATCACTTTCTCTTTGAGCCGGTACTATTAAATTGTTTTGCATTGCCTACATAGGGTTAATTTGTGCCCAAGTAAATGAGTTGTGATATAAATTTAGACTAATTTCATGCCATAGAAGTAAGTCTGTTAACTAAAAATAGACTATGTGAGAAAAATTCAAGATAGTGGAGAGAATACTGGTTTCGGATGTGGAAGAAAGTGGACAACCAAGGTTCAGATCCTAGTTCTCCTCCTAATCACTTGTGTGACTTTTTGGGGACTGTTCCCCTCTTCTATAAAATGAGAAGTCTGGGTTAAATTATTTCTAAAATCCAGTATAAACAACAAACTTTTCTGCTTAGCATTTAAAGCCTTTTTATTTTGAGCCCTTATTTCCCTTCTCCAAACTTCATTGTTACCAAATTGGCTAATTTGCTATTCCCAGTATATACCATTCCATATCCTGCCTTCTTGCCTGTGACATGGGTTGTCCATCTCACTTGGAATGCTCTTTTTCTCTGGACTTCCTGGAATCCCTAATTTTATTCAGGGCTCAGGTGCTATCTGTAGCCCTTCCTGATCTCAATTATGAGCACTACCCCACCCAATCTCATTATTTTGTGTATATTTTGTATATATTTTGCATTTTTTTTCTCCGTGGACATATTGTTCTCTCCTCATCTCCCCTAGTAGAATGTAAGCTTCTTGAGGCAGAAACTATTCATTTTCTTTCTTTCTAGTCTCAGCACCTAGGACATAGTAGGCATTTAGTCAGTCAACAAATATTTATTTTTAAAAGCTACATGAACTGAACTGATCTACTATCTTCAATGTTGATCGAACATGTGTCTTTACCTCAAACAAACCAAAGAAACCCATCCATTTAGAAAATATCTGAAATTGATTTTGAGCCCACCCAGTGTGTAGTTCCTTGATGTAAACAAGAGACGTGTTAAAAGATTCTAAAGGTTTTAAAGGGATTTTTCTGTTCCCTAATTATATCTTAAATTGTTCCCATTCTGAGCTTCTTTAAGCCTAGAATTTATTCTCACAGTCTCCCAGCTCAAGAACAGGGATGTCATCCTTAATCTTCTCTCTTTTTTTCTCCCCAAGTCAGTGATCCATGCTGACACTCACATCTGTATCATCCTTTCCATTTGCCCAGGTACTACCTGAATTGAGACATATTCATTCACATTAATAATACAGCAGGATTCTTTCAACTTCTCTACCTACCCCTGATCTTATCATCCAATGCATCCTTATCACTTGATTGTCCAGCAGAAGCTCAAGGATTGTCAATAGTCTATAAACATCATAAAACACCTTCTATGTACCAGGTACTATGCTAAGTTGACAGGGACTTCAGAAGTCATTTAGACCAACCCCTTCATTTTATAGAGGAGGAAACTGAGGCTGATAAAGGTTGTGACTTTTCCAAAATTACAAAGGTACTAAATGACAATGGCAGGATTTGAACCCAAGTCATAGGATTGTAGTAACGTAACTAGCTAGAACTTCAGAGACCATCTGATCTGATTAATTTTCTATATGGGGAAACTGAGTTCCATAGAGGTTATGGCTTTCCTAAGATTATACAAGTATCACGAGTCAGAGTCAATATTTGAACTCACGTCCATTAACACTAATCCAAGACTTGTCCTATTATATCTCCACCTCTGTCTCGGCACCATTGCCAGACTCAGTAACATAGACCACATCTCTTCACATCATTCTTTCTTCTAAAAAAATTATATTAATTCCTCATTGATTATAGCTTAATGTCCAAAGCCCTTAGCTTAACATTCAAAGCAAAATCTAGTCCTTACCTACCACCAGGCAGTGAGGTGATGCATCAGACAGAGTGCTGGGTCATAGTCTAGAATCAGAAGATCTGAGTTCAAATAACACCTCAAACATTTCTTAACTGTGTGACTTTGGACAAGTCACTTAATCTCTGTTTGCCTCAGTTTCTTCAATTGCAAAATGAGGGTTTTATATTAATAGCCTCTACCTTGTTGTTGTGAGGATCAAATGAGATAATATTTGCAATAAGCTCTTAGCATCATGCTTGGCACATAGTAGATGCTATATAAATATTTGGTTATCTTCTTCCTTCCTCTCTAATCTCATGTCTCTCTACCACTAGGTCCAGATTAGTGTGAATAATGAATCCCCTCCAGTGGTTCCCTTATACGAATCTGCACTGCGTGTTTCCATTGAGTTGGAGCCAATTACCAATTTACAGAATTATAACTCCGGATAGTGAGAATTCAAATACATGCTTCCACTTTAAGGGATTTTTTATTATTTGCATTAATATGGCTCTGGCTATATTTGTATCCAATTTGCTTATTTACTTTATACTCCTAAGACTCAGCTCAAATTTTGCTTTCTCTCTAATGGAGTGGCAAGTAAAAGGTCTTCCCTCCCTCCAATCCAATAAATGACATAAGAACCAGAGGCTGGAACCCTACCTTTTCCTACTCTTTTTTTCCCAGCCTCACTAGGACAGCCTAATATAGACACAGCCAAGGAACTCACCACTGCCTTGGGATCTCTTTTCCCAAAGGGATAAGGTGCTTCCAAAGTCATCTCTGGAAGGAATTGAGATGTTAGCCACTATCCTGGGTTGCGGGGTAGGGGGAGATGCTGGGAGGCTCAGTGGATAGAGAGCCAGAACAGAAATGGAAGGCCAATTTGGCCTCAGATAATTCCTAGCTGTGTGACCCTGGGCAAGTCATTTAAACAACCTCCCCCTCCCATCCACTGCCTAGCCCTTACTGTTCTTTTGCCTTAGAACCAATACACAGTATTGATTCCAAGATGGAAGATAAGAACTTAAAAATAAAAAGAAGATGAAGCTATCCTGGGTAAAATTTTGAAATACTTTTGGTTGCACTAGGCATGGGGTGCCATGCTAGGGCACAGAGTATATAGGAAACAGCCCCTTGATATTTACAATCTAATGGAAGAGCTCAATCAATTCATTAAGGAAGATTTATTAAGCACCTACTCTGAGAGTAGCAACTGAACAAACTCTCGACAGGAAATACTAGATGTAAAGCAGCCAGTCAATACATATTTATAATAAAAGTGTTTATTATAAATATTTATTAGCACCAACTATATGGCCAGGCATTGAGCTAAGCAAAGAAAGACAAAAGACCCTCAAGGAGTCACAGTCTAACAGGAGAGACAAACACGCGAGCAGCTATGTACAAACAAACCATAGGACAGAAGGATTAGTGGAGGGAAAGCCCTAAAATTAAGAGGGATTGTGAAAGGCTTCCAGGAGAAGACAAGATATGAGCTGAGACCTGAGGGAAACCAGAGATGAGGAGAAAGGGCATTCCAGGTATGGAGGTAGTGGGGATAACTAGAGAAAACTCTCTAAGTAAGAAGATGGGAGTATCTAGTTCTAGGAAGATTAAGGAGGCCAGTGCTACTAGATTAAAAGTGGTTTGAAAAGGGACAACTAGATGGCTCAATGATTAGAGAATCAGGACTGGAGATGGAAGGTCCTGGGTTCAAATCTGTCCTCTGACAGTTTCTAGCATCATTTAACCTCAATTGCCTACCTCTTATGTAGTATTGATTCTAAGACTGAAGGTAAGGGTTTAAAAAAACAAGTGGGGTGAGAGCAGGTAAAGGATGTAAGACTGGAAAGGTAGGGGGGAAAGAGTTAAGTTTATGAATGGCTTTGAAAACACCAAACAAGATTTTATAATTGATCCTGGAGGTGACGGGGAATCACTGGAATTTATTGAGTAGGAATATCAATGAGAGAGAGCAGAATGCTTTGGAAGCATCACTTTGGCACCCAAGTGATGGACAGACTAGAGTGGGGAGAGACTTCAGGCAGGTAGAATCATCCGGGTGTGAGGCGATAAGGATCTGCATCAGGGTGGTAGCAATATCAAGGGAGATATGGGGGCAAGATGAGGCAAAGTTGACAGACCTTGGCCACGGATCGGATATGGGGGTGAGAGACAGTGAAAAGAAGATGACACCTCTAGTGCCAGACTGAGTCCTCAACAAGAATAGGGAACATTTATAGCTAGTGGATGTGACCTGGATAAGAATCCAGCAAAAGAGATAGAGAAGAAGAAGTCTGATAGGTAGAAGGAAAACCAGGAGAGAATGTTGTCCTGAAAACCTAGAGAGACAGCAGCAGAAATGGAGAGTGGATTTGGGAGGCTTAAGTTTTAATCCCATCTTTTCCATATTTTACTTGTGTGACTTTAGATAAGTAGTTTCACCTTATGGGCTTTCATTTCCCTATTAATAAAATGAGGAGAGGAAACTAGATGGTTTCTAAGGTCTAAATGCCTTGGGATCTAAATATATGATCTTATAAGTATCTATGATCTTATTACATCTAAGTGTCAGCTAGGAGGCACAGTAGACTGGTGTCAGGAAGATCTGAGTTCAAAATCTGACCTCAGATACCTACTAGCTATAGGACTTTGGGCAAATCATTTAACCCTTTTGGCCTCAGTTTCCTGATCTGTAAAATGCGCTGGAGAAGGAAATGGCAAACCACTCTAGTATCCCTACCAAGAAAACCCAAATGGAATCAAGAGTTGGACTTGATTGAAATAACTGAATAACATTATGTCTAAGTCTCTCTCTACTCTAAATCTATTTTGTAATACTGTCTTATTTAAAATGAATCAGACCTTGATGGAAAATACACTTAAAATTTGGCATTAAGGAGATATGTTTATAGACTGTAAAAATTAGAATTATAAATATAATTGGATCAAAATCACTTGATCCAAGTCTCTGAATGCAACCAATATAGAATGCCAAAATTCATAGATGGATGAAATGATTTTCTATTTAAGATAATTTTTAAAATGCATTCAACTAAATTGATATCATTTTACTGGAAATAATTTTCACCTCATGTTTTAAGTCCATAATATTGTTTGTGCTACTATTGCTCCTAATTTTTCCTTGCATTGTGAACTTTGGAAAACTATGCCATAAAAATGCTTTTAACTGGGTAATACAACTCTAGAATTAGCAAATTATCTCTTTTTTTCACCCGAATGCTGTGAAATTATGAATTTGAACTATCACTTATTAGACATTCTTGTCATTATTGTTTTTTTAAAAAAATATTTAAGTATTTACTGAGGCCTATTTTGACAAACTAAATAATAATGACAATTACTTAGTGTTGAAAAAAAGTCCTTGCAAATTCTCATCTGTAAAGTTTTGGGGGAGACTTGCCAGGTCTAGTCTTGGCAAAGTCATAAAATTTAATCAGCTCTATGTAAATGATATGGAAAAAAGAAATATTTTGTGAATTCTACCCTGAGACTAGAAATAATCTGAGTCATTCTCTTACAGAGGTAGGAAGTTCTCTCCACCAAATACTCACAGCCCAAAGTAGAGAATAACTTTTTTTTTCTATTTATGTGGTGATCTATCTAATTACAAATTCTGAAAATTACAAAATTGCATTTGGATTAGTACATCTTTGGGTCAAATTAGTTTAAAAGGACTTTGCTTTTAGGAATTATCTAAATACTTAAATATATCCAGGTTAACAATGGCCTGTGGTTTGTTTTTGTTTGTTTGTTTGTTTGTTTGTTTTACTTTGTATGCACCTTATGTATAAATCTCCGGAATTTGAATATTTTTCTTAATTTCTTCTTAATTGATTTTTAAATCAGAATGTGTTTAAACTAAAGAAGCAAAATGATGACAATGTGATTGGCTTTCAAATGTTTCATACAAATTTCCAATGAATTACAGGTAGCTTAATTTGATGCTTTTTCCTATAATTCAGATGTTTATAAGGTTAACTACAAAAGATTTGACCTAGCTTTCACCAGATGAACTAATTACTGGAAGAACAACGTGATTAGGTTTTGTTTGCCCTCTTAAATTATACTAAGTTTTATTGCTACCATATTTTAAGCAACATTACCTAGGAAACTTCCACAAATGATCTGGAATCTGTAAAGTTGATCTGCTAGAAAGAACCCCTCTATAAATCTGCCCTGGAAACAGGGCCCATTCCAGGTCCAGGTAACAGTTGACACCCCAGTTAAAGACATTAATATGCTGATTCAGGGATACATGTCTCTGAGTCCAAGTGGACCAAACTGGACAATTTGTATATGGTGGTCAAGGACAGATACCTTTGTCATAGAATTTCCAGGGAAAAATGTTTTCAAGAAGCAGATGACTTCATGATAGAGATGTTTAAACCCAAGGCAACAAAATGGGAAATCTGCTACTTAAATAAATGGACATGAACCCTTAATATTTCTAAATTGCACTAAGGAATTTGGGAAAGGTATGGAGAATGTTAAACACAAAGAAGTATCTGACTGGGACATTTAGGGTTGGTTAAGGAAGTTCTGAAAAACTTTGTGTCTTATCACACATATCATTGTTATTATAGCAATTTAGTTTTATTGTGGTATTCAATGTTTCCCAATATTTGTACGTGCCTATGGAAATATCTGCCAGAAAACTCTTTTAAAAGTATCTAGAGAAGAAACTAACAGGACATACAAGAATGTGTTTGGAAACAGATATATGTGATCTTCAATCAAAGTGAGTGGGGAACCACACATACCAAGAGAATTTCTGGCTCAGGATTCTTGCTTCCACTATGATAAAGAAAAAGACTGTGATGGGAAAGAAGAAATTCAGGCTCAGTCTTCTTGATAAGAAGAGGACACTGTCCCAGACTCTGTCTTGAGCTTCCAGACATTGTTCCTGGAAGCCTGAAGGTCATAATTCAGCAGAATCAAAGCTGGGAAAGAAGCCACAACTCCCATTTTTGACAAACTGGCAGGTATCTTTATTTTCCCATTTCTGTTACTTGTTTCCAGACATGTTCACCCTTATCTTCCCCTCCTACTTTCTGTAGAATTCTATTTTTCTATGCTATTTATTAATTCACATTCTATATAAGGTTCCCTACTGCATATAAACATGCCCAGGTCTCCCTCATCCTGAAAAAGATCCTCATTTGATCCTTCCATCCCTGCTATCATCCTACATCTGTTTTGCCACTTGGTCAAACTCTTCAACAAGAGACATCTACAAGAGATGCCTCTACTTTCCTCTCACTTTTCTCCCTTGCCTTACAATCTGGTTTGTGATAATTCCACCAAAAGAATTCTCTCCAAAGTTACCAGTGACCTCTCAGTTGCCAATTCCAATGGCTTTTCCTAAGTTTTCATTCTCCTTGACTTCTCTGTAGCCTTTGAAACTGTTGATCATCCTCTCCTCCCTGATATTCTTTTCTCTCTAGGTTTTTGGGATACCACTCTCTCCTTGTTCTCATTCTACCTATCTGTCTGATTTTTTTTTCAGTCTCCTTTGCCGAATCTTCATCCAGATCACTGTAGGTATCCCTCAGGATTCTCCCTGGTCCTTCTTCTCTTCTCCCTCTATATTACTTCAATTGATGATCTCATCAGCTGCCATGGATTTACTTTGCTGTCTCTATATTGTTGGTTACAAGTCTACCTATCCTGCCCCAATCTCTCTACTGACCTCCAGTCTAGCATCTCCAAATGCCTTTCAGATATCTCAAACTAGATGTCTAGTAAACATCTTAAACTAAACATCCAAAACTGAACTCATTATCTTTTCCCCTAAAATCTATGCCTATCATACCCTCCCTATTACTATAGACCACAACATCCTCTTCCTAGGCTTTCAGGCTCAAAATCTGAATTACCTCTCATCCTAATTATGTCTATCTCTCACTTCCTTCCCATCTTCATTTGTTGCCAATGCCTATCAATTTCACCTCTTCAAAATTTCTCAAATATACCCCATTCTCTCCTGTGGCACCACCACCCCTCTGGTGCAGATCCTCATCACCTCATGCCTAGACCACTGCAACAGCCTACCGGTGGTTTTGCCTGCTTCAAGTCTCTCCCCACTCCAATCCCACCCCCATTTAGCCACAAAAGTGTTTTTCTTAAAGTCCATGTTTGATCATGTCACCCCTCTAAATCAATAAACTCCAGGGACTTTCTAAAGCCTCCAGGATCTACCACAAAATGCTGTGTTTGGCATTTAAAGCCCTTCATAATCTCCTACCTTTCTAGTCTTGCTCCCCATCCTGTACTCTTAGATCTAGTAACAGGGCTTCCTGGCTATTCTATAAACAATTCACTCTATCACTCATTTTAGGCATTTCTCTGATTCCCCCCCACCCCATGACTAGAGATCTCCTCAACTCCATCTATGGACTTCCCTGGCTTCCTTTAAGTTCCAACTAGCATCCCATCTTTATAGGTGGTTTCCCAACTCCTCTTAATTCTAACACCTTCTCTCTGCTCTATTTCCTATGTTTCTTGTATCCAACTGATTTGTATATATTTGTTTGCATGCTATCTCCTCTCTTGTATGGTATGATCTTTAAAAACAGGAATCATCTTGCCCCTTTCTATATCCTCAGTGCTTCCTTAGCCTAGTGCCTGACACATAGTAGGAGCTTAATAAATGATTGATTGATTGATTAGAGCTAATGCTCTGACTTTTTCTCATACTGTGCTCTGAGCATAAATAAAATCTGCAAATAACCATCTCTGGGTCATCGATTCCATGATCGACAATTGTGACTAATCAATGAACCCTCAGAAAATGTTTGCCTCAAATGGTACAGTAAGGAAGAAGCCCAAATGAGAAAAGAGAGGTTGGGGATATCAGGGGAACAGGAATCTTAAACAACTCTAAAATGGCTTGGCCTCCTGTGATCAGATATTTGGTTGTTATCAACTGTCCCCCCCTCCCTCAAATTCCCTCCTCCTCAGTTCCTCCTCAGCCCCAAGTGAAAGAGAAAGCTTCTATAAACTGTGTCCTTGGTGGGGAGGGGATAGCAAAAGGGAGATAATTACACTTTTTGCACTTAGTCATAAACATCTTGTCCTGGAGAGAAAGGCCTCCTTCCCCCAGAAAGCTGCTATCTCAGGAATTAAACAGACACGGAGAGTGTCTCAAACAAAGGATCTCCTTCTTCTCTGAACTGCTCAAAGACAAATGGACTCAGTGCTATTGTACTAAATGTACCGAATCTCCTCGCTCGGACAGATTGGCGAGGAGAGAGAGAAATCAGGCATTCTTTGTCTGATAAGGCTATCAGTACTTGCAGCCATGAGAGCCTGCCTGCTTGCTCTCAAGTCTTTCGGATGGCTGAGCTCACGGCCCACACTCCGGTTTTTAAGCATCTTAAGTGCCGTTTGATTATTAATGACTCGACGGAAGCAAGCACAGTTTGTACCAAGCCCAAGGAAGCCTGATCCTTAAGAGTTTCAGGGTCTTGGGTTGGTTTCCATAGCACCCAGTAGCCAAGCTCAAACATTTTCTGAAGGGCACCTAAGGGTGAATGTGGCATAGTAGGAGTCCAAAGACTACCTTCGACTCCTGGCTGGCTCAGCTCTTGCTATCCATGTGACCCTGGGCAAGTCATCAGGTAAATAGTTTCCTCTCTCTGGGCCTCAACTATAAAAACAAAGGGATGAGTGGCTGAGTTGTGAATCAGCCCAGCCATTATGGAAAGCAATTATGGAACGATGCCCTAAAGCTCTCAAGTGTCCATAACCATCTGACCCATGATAACACTACTAAGACTATACTCCATATAATAGATCAAAGGAAGGAGTAAAGGACCCACATGTACAAACATATTTAGAGCAGCCCTTTTTGTAGTAGCAAAGAACTGGAAAGTAAGGGGATACTTACCCACTGAAGGAATGGATGAACAAATTATGGTATATAAATCTAATGGAATCTCATCATGTCATTAGAAATAACAAAAAAAGACAGTTTCAAAGAAAACTGGAAGACCATATAAACTAAATAGAACCAGGAAAACAATTTATCTAATAACCACACTGAAACAACTCTGAAAGACTGAAGATCTTTCATCAGTTCGATGACCAACAATGCAGAGGACTAATATAGAGCAAGCAACACACTTCCTGACAGAGGTGAAAGATACAAGAAGCAGAATGAGACAGATTTTTTGATTATCACCAATGCAAGATTTTGCTTGGCTTGCTTATGTTTATTTGTTAGAAGGGCTTTGTTTTTCTTTTCTTTATGTCTAGGGGTAGATGTGAGAAAGGGAGAAGATAAATGCATGTTCATTGAAAAACATTGGAAAAAATAAATAAAATGATCTCTTATTTGTCAAATCAAATGATCTTTTCTTTTGATCTCTCTATAGCCTTTGATATTGTTTATCACCCTGCTTTCCTTGATTCTCTCTTTTCTCTAGATGTTTGAGACACCTCTCTCTTCCTGGTTCTCCTCCTACCCATCAGACTGCTCCTTCTCAGTCTATTTTGTTGGGTCCTCATCCAGATCACAACCTTGAAGTGTGAGTGTCTCAGAGGGTTCTGTCCTTGGCCTTCTTCTTCTTCTTCTTCTATACTACTTTACTTGGTGATCTCTTTAGCTTTCATGGATTTAATTATCATCTCTCTGGTAATGATTCTTAAACCTGCCTCTCCAACCTTAACCTCTCTCCTGGTCTTGCATCTTCAACTGCCCATTCAGACATCTTAAACTAAAACTGAATCTTTCCCTCCTTCCAAACTTCCCTATTAGTGCCAAAGGCATCACCACCTTCCCAGTTCCCCCAGGCCCATGACAAAGGAGTCATCTTGGATTCCTCACTCTCTCTCACCTCCTTTATCCAATCTGTTTTGAATGCCTGTTGTTTCCTTTATAGCACTTCTAGAATATACTCCCTTCTCTCCTCTGACACTGCCACCACTCTGATACAGACCCTCACCTCCTCATCCCTGGATTATTGCAACAGTCTGCTGCATGGAGGTCTTCTGCTTTGAGTCTCTCCCCATTCCAATCCATTCTCCATTCAGCCACTAAATCTCAGGTTTGACCATGTCACCCCTCTACTCACTAAACTGCTATGGCTCCCTGTTGCCTCCAGGATCAAAAACAAAATCCTCTTTCACAGCATTCAAAGTTCTTTCTAAACTACTCCACACCCCCAGCTTTTCAGTCTTCTTACAGCTACTATCTTCCAGATTCTCTTAGATCGAATGACACTAGCCAGTTTGCTGTTTCACAAACAAGGCACTCCATCTCTTATCACCAGGCATTTTTTCTGGCTGTCCCCCATACGTGGAATGCTGTCTTCCTCCTCTGTGCCTACTGACCTCCCTGGCTTCCCTAAGTCTTAACTAATATCCCATCTTCTACAGAAAGCCTTTCCCAACCCCTCCTAACTCTAGTGCCCTCTCTCTGTTCATTATTTCCTATTTAACTTGTATAGAGATTATATGTATTTGTTTTTTGTTTTCCCATTATATCGATAGCTCCTTAAGGGACAAGGGCTGTCTTTTGTCTCTTTTTATATCCTCAGAGCTTACTTAGTAGAGCATCTGGCTTTTCATAAGCACTTAATAAATTATTATTGACTGACTGATTGACTAGATGTCCTCTGGAATCTAAACCAATGACCCAGTGATCTTACCCTTTGGATTGGCACTCAGCATGCATGGGAGAGGTAGCAAAACATGTCTAAGTCAGAAAGACCTAGATTCAAATCCTGCTTTGCATACATACTACCTGTATAATTCTGATGAAGTCACATACTTTTTTAGGCAACTCCAGCTGACTGTAAGTTACAGATGAATAACTTATTGATACTGAGCAGTATTAATAAAGGAATTTTCCTGGACTGATGAAATCTTAAGTCTAGATACCTACTATGTGTTAGGCACAGATCAACTGATTTCCCAAGTCCTCAGCCAGTGTTAACAGACTTGATTTCAACACAGGATAAATCTCTTAATCTTTCAATTTTCCTTTTCCTGAAATTGATTATAATAATCATAAAATCAGAAATCATCAGGCTTGGTCTCAGGATCAGTTGTCTCAAAGGCCACTGTGATCAACTTGTACCCTAAATGAGAATCTCACCTGGAACCTCTCACTCAATCCCCCAGGAAAGGAGAGCAGAATTATAGCTCCAAGTTCTTTCTTATTTGTTGCTGCTGACTGAAGGGTTCTTCTTTAAAGAAGCTTGTGGGTAATTTAGTATTATAGCTCTTTTCCTTGGTAGACACTGAACCAGATAAAGAGATGTCACAATGCATCCACCTTATAACAATGACTTCGATCATAACAGATGTTATTTTTCACAGTAGGATTTATTCATGCCAGGGCCCCTTTGAGTCCAATGTACTTGGATAAAGAGGCCCCAATCAGACACCCAGAGGGGAGACCCAGGAACAAGTGATGGAAGATTTTCTTTCTTGAATCAGTCCTGGAAGACTATAAATAGGCCTGGCACCCCCCAGTGTGGAATGTACTTTGAGGGCAGGGGCACTTTCATTTTTTATCTCTGTATCCCCAGCTCTGAGCACAGTCCTTCGAGTTTGACATCTGAGTATTATAACATGCTGGCTCTTTCCACGTCAAATTTTGGGTAGTGATTTAGGTAGTTCACTGAAGAGTCAATGGAATGAAATTTTTCCTGGTCTAGCTCTCTACAATGTTTTACTGGGGAGGAAGAGAATGGTCATAGAATCATAGTTGGAGAACTGGAAGGGAAGTTCAACATCCTCTAGTTCAATGTTTTCATTGTACAAAATGGGAAAGTAAAGATCAGAAAGGTGAGGTGACCCAAGGTTACATAGGGAGTAAGTGCTAGAGCAAGAATTTGATTTCTGAGTCTATAATCTCAAATTCAATTTTCTTTTCCCTTTTTATCACTGTTCCACAGATATTGTCATCCAAATGTCATCAAAGATGGCTCTGATCATCTTGGGGGACAGGCTTATCTAGGATGGTCACTTCCATGTCAATTGGTGGATGTGGGTCTTTCTCTATAGTGGAGGAGTAATCAAGACTAGCAAGAATTCAACTGGAGAGTTCTAAAGACTTAAAGAATAGAGGGAGTCTGTCTGTCTTCAGAGAAGCCTCTAAAGCTGCCATATGCCAGTCAGCCAAGGACCAGACTAGTTAATGTTCTTTAAAGTTCATCACCAAGATGACCACAGAACTCTTCCCCCACCCCCCGTACTACCCACTCCTCAGCTATAGCAATAGTCTACCAAGTCAGAGAGAGACTATGATGTGTGATGATGGAGGAAGTACCCTCCCCAGGGCAGATGAAACTAAGGCTCTTTAAAATACTAAAGTATAATTTCTTATATAGAAAGTGCTACTGATATGTTTGTGTATTTTTATGGCCCCATTATTCTATGCTAATGCTACTGCATAAGCGGCCAGTGTCTTTACTTGTGATGTTTTATTCCTAAGTGCTCCAAGAGTGAATTGAATTATTAATGCAGAGACTATCTATCACTAAGAGGATTCATTAAAAGGATTTCAGGGGAAATGGGGTAATTTATTGGACTGGCAATGAAATGCAGAGTCTTTCTCCCTAGATTAGATCATTGATGCTGGTCTGGCTCGAGTCCTGGGTATTTAAGACTTGACAGCTTTGTTGGATGGCCTGCGCAAAGGAAGTTTGGTCAGCTTCTTTGGGGCCAGGTATCCACTCCACAATTTGGCACCAACTTTACTTTTCAGCCTTATGTCATACCACTCCCCTTCACTGCCTCTATGTGCCAGTCAAACTGTTCCTTGTATTCTATCTTCCCACTCTCCTCTCCATTCCTTTTCCCAGCCTTGTCTCTAATGCCTGAAAACTGCATCCCTTCCTCAATTGCCCAGCCATAATCCTTGTATTTCTTCAATCTTCAATTCAGGTACAACCTGTCTAGTTTATTAAGACCTCTCCAATTTTTATTCTCTGTCTCTATCTCCTCTCTTTCTCTCTCTCTTTCTCCTCTCTTCCTCCCCATCCCCACTTATCTATGTAAAACAGAAAAGCTGTGGTGAATCAAGTCTGTTAAGGCTCGGAGGTCAAGAAAACCAAGTTTCAATCCCTCCTCAGATACTTATTAGCTATGTGAACTTGGGCAAGTCAGTTGTTCTCTATCTGCCTCAATTGCCTCAACTGTAGAATAAGGATAACAACAGTATCCATTTTAAAAGGCCATTGTGAAGCTCTAATGAGATATAGCATAGATAGATAGATAGATAGATAGATAGATAGATAGATAGATAGACAGACAGACAGATACATGGAATGACAGATAAAACAAAGAGACACAAAGACATAGATATAACTAAATAATGTAGATAAAATAGATAAATAAGTATAGACATATGAAGAGAGATTTGGATAGAGGTAGAAATAAAAAGAGATAAATAAAAAGATAGAGATTGGTAGAATGATAGAAAGATTGATAAACTGATAAACAAATATATGAGCTCCGTTGTATCCCCCCAGTAGAATGTAAGCTTCTTGAAGGCAGTACCTACCTTTGTTTTAACCTCCATATCCCCAGTGTCTAGCACATAGTACTTTAGGCAGAGGAATTGAACTTACAGTTTCATGGGAATTCCTAGACTAGAAACTTCCTCTCAAGTCAGCACCTTTGCTGCAATTCACTGTCTTTGAGAGTTTCCTCAAGCACACTGAAATTAAGTGCCTTGCCCAGGTTCATATAGCCAGGAATTATCTAGGGCAGGACTTAAACTCAGGTCCACCTAGCTCCAAGGCCAGCTTTCTATGTCCTGGGGCTGTTTCTCATTATGTCACATAATATGGTACTCTGTTGAACTGAAATTAATTGAATTAAAAAGAAATTACCTGAATTGTCCATATTGACCCTGACTCCAATTCCTCAGCATCATTTGTGGCTCTATCTGTGGTTCCATGACCTGCCCTAATTGGTATGAATTGGGATGAGGCAAGAGAAGCTGGAGGGAATGTTTCATTAATATTCATTGTGCATTGAGGGCATTTGTTTTTCTGTTTCAGGTCTCTTCTGAAGAAGAAGCCTAGCAAACCATGTCCTTGCAGAGAGGAAAGGGCTTCTAAGGATAACTCCTCAGTCCCAGAACAGGTGGAACAGACAGCTGGGATGGTGGATCGATCAGTCTATTAATCAATAAAGCATTTATTAAGCACCAAAGTGCCAAATGTTCACTGGCCCCAAAGCGCGTCAGTTACATTAACTCTTGCATCAGTGCCAATGAGCTGGTAGCCAGGAGAGGTCCACAGAGGGCTATAAAGTTTCAGACAGAAGGAAAGAAGTTTTCTTGGGTAATTGGAGGGTTAGAGGAGGGAAGAAATCTATGGTAGGCCATTTTGATACAGTGGAAAAAGCACTGACTCTGAAGTCAGTTCCCATTCAAATTCTGGGTTCAAATCCTGTCTTATTATCTGGGCAAATCACCTGAGCCTCAGGTAAGAGGAGGAAGGAGGTTCCTCCAGGGTACCTTAAAGCTCTAGATCTAAGATCCTATGATGATGGCTACTTAAAGTCTAGGGAATGGGATCTAGTACTAATCTTCATAAACTTAAGCCACAGTCTCCAGAGAAAATAGAACCCAAGTGCAAGTCAAAAGCTTCTAGAATTAAAAAAGAACTTCACAATGAAGGGTATAGCAAGCTGAAGCTCTCACTTTGATTGGGTATGAAAGCAGAACATATTCTCTGGAAGGGTCTGTGATAATAGAAGGGCTTTAGGCATCAGCATGCCAGTGCTCAGGAAATCAGCCTTGCTCCTGTCAGAGAGGCTCATTGCCTCAAGGTTGACAATTGAGTGATAAATTTTTGGATGCTTCAATTTATAAAAGACAATGTCGGAGGTTCCCTCAAACATCATATCTCTAGATTTCACTAACTCTCTCTGATCTTAACCTATCATTTTTCTACACCTTATTCCCCCCAAACCTATTCTTCACACTCCATTCCCTCCAGCTTTTGGACTTTCTTAAACTATTATCCGTGCTGCAACTTCTCTTTTCTCCCGTGCCCACTGTGAACCTAGAGTTAACTAGTTCAAACTACATGTCCTCTGCTCTTGAATCTCTTCTTATCCTATTGCTGTCCATGCATGCCTTGCCAAATTCGAATTCTGGATTCCTTCCTTCCATCATCCCCTTCCTCTAGAACTGCTCACATGCTACTCTATCTCTCTAGACTAAGTCTAGAGGAAGTCACATAAACAGGGTCCACTACACAATGTATGTTATCAGACCTCAAGTAGACTTTCATGTAACAAGGCAATCAATCCTTTCACTCCTCCCTAATTCATTTATCTCACAGATGCTGCTTCAAACCTTCTCTTCTCTCCTCAGACCTCCCAGTCTCTCTCCTTCAACCTTATCAGTTGAAGTTCCTCACCTTATTTTAATGAGAAAAGAGAGTCATACCCAATGAGCTCCTTCTTCTTTTTCTTTGTATTAAAACTCCTTGACATCATCCTCCACTCTCCTCCTTTACTCCAGTCTTTGATAGTAATGTGTCCTTTCTCTTTGTCAAGACCAACCCTTCTACAGATGTCCTTGATCCCATCCCTTATCTTCTCTAATATTTCTCTCTCTCTCTCTCTCTCTCTCTCTCTCTCTCTCTCTCTCTCTCTCTCTCTCT
>NC_058133.1:45375838-45400048 GCF_016433145.1 Gracilinanus agilis | reverse complement strand
CAGTTAGAATTAATCAGTCATCCCATAAATATTTCTTATGTACTAAATATGTGCCAAGCATTTTGGTAAATGCTGGACATACAAACAAAAAAGCAAAAACGGCCCTTGCCTTCAACAACTTTACAATCTAATTTGTAAGGCAACACATATAATCAGAACATACAAAATAGCCACAGAGTAGAATGTGAGTTTTTGTGGGCAGGGACTTTTTTGCCCTTCTTTGCATGCCCAGTTCTTAACATGGTATTGAACATATTGCAGAGTTTGTTAACTGATAACTTGACCTGAAGCCCATGGAAATTCTTCTTTCTAAGATGGCATCAAATAACTAGAAGAATTTCTCGATTGACCCATCCTGTGCAACTCTTGTCTGAGTTGTACCAACCTGAATCTGAAACTGTATGGTTGAAGGAAAAACTCACTGTTGAGATCACGACACCACTAGGATATTAGCACATTATCTGAGGTATGTTGTTCTTAGTAAATTTATTTTTTTATTAAGTTTTATATGCTTATAAATTTTTACATAAAATATTTTCCAAATTTTCATAGTTTTCAGAATTTACTTATTTTAATCACTAATGATCATTAATAATTTGAAACAATAGTATTAATGATTTAATAGTTTAATAATATTAACATATTTCATATTATCATTTATTATTTTATTCTAAATTATTATATTTACTCATATTTTATTTGATTGATCAAGGTGTGGCCTTCTACTCCTACCCACCATCAACTGGAAACTATGGGTTTTAAATGTTTTGACAATCCTGGGCATTTTGTGTTGGCGGCTTCCCCAGTAACACATCATGCACAGACATATTTTACTTCCCTCCTACTCTCCTTAATTGCCTAGAGTAGAAACATTGAGTTTAGGAGCTGAAAAGGATAAAAGAAATCATCTTATTCAGCCTCATCATTTTACAGATGAAGAAACTGAGCCTTAAGGTCACACAGCTAATTAGTGAGAGCACTGGGAGTAGAATCCAGGTCTAATTTCTAGTAATATAGGCTTGATATTACAATGCAGAGGGAAATAGCAAGAGAGAAGCTAGTTGACTTTGATGCATTCAAATTAACAGGCCCAGACAAACTGTATCCCAGGGCACTGAAAGAAGGGGCAGATATGATTGCTGAGTCACTGTCTGTGATCTTTGAAAGGTCATAGAGAATGGGAAAGATACCAAGGGGCTGGAGAAGGACAAATGCTGTCCTGACTTTCAAAAAGGATCTCAGAATCCTAATTTAGAACTGAAAGGGCCATTAGAGGTCACCTGGTCTAACCTCATTTTAAAGTAGAAGAAACTGAGGACCAAAGTCACACAGATAAACAACCGAGGCAGGATTTGGAACCAAGGCTTCTAGTACTAGTTTTTGTTCTACGATGCCGTGCAGTAGAATCTAAAAATGATAAAGCAATAAAGCTCAACATTGATGGCTGGAAAAATTCTAGAGTATTTTATTTAAGCAATGTATAATAAGTATATTATTTAATAATAAATTTAATATATTATTTGATAATATATTCAAATAAATAATATATTTAATAATGTATTTAAACTATAAATATAATATTTAATAATAAGTATATTATTTAAGCAAGCCTCTCGAAAAAGGAGTGATTGTCGGAAAACCAACATGGCTTCAGCAAGAACAGATTGTGCAAAGTTAAACTTAATTCCTTTTTGGACAGAATTCCCAGATTGATTGGCGGATTCCACGACTATATTTTACTTAGATTTAGCACAGTATTTCACAAAGTCTCAGATGCTATTCTTCCAGTAAAGGTGGAAAGATGTAGCCTAGATGCCTAGAACACTCTCCCTCCATCTTTCTGGCTTTTAGCTTGTTTCAAGTCAGCTAAAAACTCACATTCTGCAGGAAGCCTTTCTTAGATCCCCTTACTGCCAGTACCTTCTTTCTGAGATTATCATATATCCAAAACATACATGTATGTATATATATATATATATAAACAAAATATAAATATCTATGTTTATGTGTCATCATACTCTGTATTATGCTATATCTGTGTGTGTCTATATAAATATATTGTTTGTACTGGGCATAAAAATAAAACACAAAAACAATCCCTGCCTTCAAGAAGTTTCCAGTCTAATCTGTTTTCTTTGTGTTGCCAACACCTAGCAGTTGAAGTCAGTTAGCATTTATTAAGTACCTACTATGATCTAGGCACTAAGTTTCTTCTGCTTAAACTGGTGATACAAAGGAAAGCAAAAGACAGTCCCAGTTCTCAAGGAGCTTATTCTCTAATGGAGGAGCGACACCTACCACGTTATAGGTACTTAATAAATTCTTATTGACTTGACCTAATTAGATAATAATACAACTCAGTGAAGCTATTTGGAACTGGTTGACCGGCCAAATCCAAAGAAAAGTCATTAGTAGTTCAATGTCAACATGAAAAGAAGTCTCTGGTGAAGTGCTCCAGGCATCTGAGTATGGTCCTCTACCTACAGAATTCATATGTTAGTTAAGGTACTTGATTGAGATAATTTTGAACTCATAATTCTTGTGATGCCCTTTCTAAAGAAACTTAGCATTTTTATGGAAAACAAAAACAATAGGGTAGAAATGCACATCTTTGAAAAATTGGTGAAAATGGTACCTTATGAACATGAAGATCTTACTTTAAGACTTTTGTTAAATCTTTTCTTCAGTACAGAACGAAGAGACAAGATGGTACTAGCTAGACTACTTCTGAAACACTGCACTCTTAGGAAATGGCAATTATAAGCAAAGTATATTATAAGAAATTATATTTTACATTTTTGTCAGTCATTTAGATAAAGGCATAGATGTCACTCTAATAAAAGGCCCATAGGTAACTCAAAGCCAGGAGAGAGAACTAACAAACTGGACGATGGAGTCAAAATCCTGAAAGGTCTTCTCAAGTTTCTCACAAGTCCAAATCTATTAAGATTTTAAATGGCCCCGAAGGTCTCCTAAAGTTCTAGGTCTATGATCTCATGATAAAATTAATAGTTTTATATGAAAAATCTTACATTTGAATTCAAAGAATCAACTAGAAGTGAAGATAGAAAAAGAATAGTTCATCTGGAAAAGATTTAGGACAGCTTTGGTGAAGGTTTTCAAGTTCGTGTGCTCAAACTGCAACTTCAAGCTGCCTGTGAGCTGCCTGAATTACCCCTAAGAGTGGAGCAAGGAAATGCTTGCTTTGGGCAACTGGACAGAGGAGCAGAGCATGCAAAAATGTTCTTGGACACTAGGAAGAGGAAGAACAGAGCATGTATGCCAATACTTTACCAATGCTGACCTAGGAGTTATAGTGGATTACTATCCACTAAGCGCCAGATGATATGATATAATATTCAAAAAAGCTAATAGGATCTTGGGCAGTTAGGTGATTCAGTGGATAGAGAGCCAGACCTGTAGATGAGAAGTCCTGGGTTCAAATTTGGCTTCAGACACTTCCTGGCTGTGTGACCCAGAGAAAGTCACTTGACCTCCATTGCCTAACCCTTACCCCTCTTTTACCTTAGCACTGATACTTGGCATCAATTCTAAGAGAAATGGTATAGGATTTTTTAAAATTAAAAAATATTTTATTTTTATTTATCTCTGCTGGTCCAACCACAACAGGTTCTATATTGAGTTGTGGGTAATACTTTTTAAGAAGGGCATTGATAAGCCTGAGGACATTCAGAGGAAAGTAACTAGGATGGTGATGCCACGGAATATGAAGGTTCATTAAAGGATCTAAGGTAGTGATGGGCAAACTATGACCTCCGGGCCAGATGCAGCCCCCTGAAATGTTCTATCTGGCCGAGGAAAGACATTATTCCTAATCTGATGAATACAATGAGTAGGATACAATACAATGCTTTAGAAACAGACTGACAGATGAGCATTTCCTTTCCTTTGGCCCCCTCTTTAAAAAGTTTGCCCATCGCTGATCTAAGGAATGGTTGGCCTAAAGAAGAGAAGCCCTGGGGTAGAAGGAAGGGTAGAATAGCTAAATTCAAACATTTGGAGGGTTGTCATGTAAAAGCAGAATTAGATATTCTTTTCAGCTTGGTCCCAGAGAATAAGGTAATATGAATGTTTTATGAGAGGATAATTTTCTACAATTAGTTATTCCATAGGGTCATAGGCTTCCTTGGTGCTGGTGGGGGGCTACCCCACTCCTCAGGGATGATATTCAAGCAAAGGCCTCATGGTCATTGCTATATAGCATGTTTGAGCAGCCTAATGTGGTAGACATATGGTTGGACTTGGAATTAAGAAGACAAAGGTTTGAATTCCATCCCCAAAATGTGCCAACTCTTTAAAAATAGGCAAGTCGCTAAATGTCTCTAAAATTCAGTTTCCTCATCCACAAAATGACAGTCTTGATGCCGGTCATGTCTACCTCACTCAAATGAGATGATGTCTATAAGAACTTGGCAAACTACAGATCACTACATAAATGCCAGCAAAGAATAGTTTTCCAGAGAATATCCTTGTTCATACAAAGTTTTGATTAGCCAGATTTATTTAAGAGTCCTCCATAACACATGCGAAGATCCTATGGAATTGAAAGGAGAGAAATCTGAATGAGCCAGATTACATGGCTCCTCAATTTCATTTCCTCCATTCTTTCATGACCCAGTCTTTGCTAGATCCTTTGCCAACCACTAGAAAATACTTCTTGATCCACCAAAAACCAGACTTCTTCTAAACACTATCCAATTTGCCCAACTTCCTTTTTCTTCCATTCCGCAACTTCTCTTATCTCATTCACCAACTTTCTTGTTTACTCTGATCACTCTCAGTAAAAAACATATCAAAATTTTTTTTTCTTTTAAAGGAGAAATAGAGGATAGACATGAATTTTCTCTCATTGAGGAACTTGGGAATGTTCAATGTTTAATAAATTTTTCAATTCCCTTATCTCTAGCTGTCTTTTATGCATATAACCCAGATTAGACTTTTCTCTACTTCACTGAATATGATAAAGTTTAATGTCAAGGAATAAACTGGGATATTTAAAAACAAATGGCCAATGCTCATTTATCTCTAAAGCTGTAAGGATGATGGGACAATCAGGACTTTGTCCCGGGACACCAAAATTCAAAGGGTGCTGGCTGTTTTATACTTTTAGCCAGATTTCAAACTCCTCCAACAGACAGGGGTAGGTACTGAAACTTCTATCTTTCTCCACAAGGATCCTCATGTCCTAGGGCTCTTCTCTGAGGGCTCTCTTACTTCAGGAACATTTTCTGGTGCTTATCTTAGGTCTAAAAATTGATAGTTACATTTCTGACTATCTATGCTGGTTAGGTCTTAAATCTACCAATCATTCCCAAACTTCACTTTTAAGCAAAAACTCTAACCTTCTCTAAAGAGAAATCTTTTCTAAAATCTTGACGATGAATTATAAGAATTTTATCTTCTTTACTTGTTCCTATCCATGTTATGGTGAAGTCTTTAATGGGTAATGAGAAGCTCCACTGAGGAATAGCAACAGAGATTCTCTTTATTCAATCCTTGCATTTTATAGATGAGGAAACTGAGAATACCTGAGTTTGAAGGTCATCTAGCTAATTAATGACAGTTGGGACTAGACCTCAGGAATCTAAGTTGCAGCTAGGAAAAGAATAAAGGCTTGGTAAATCACAAATCGCATCCGCATCTCCTAAATAAACAGTGTTTTTACAACAATTATATTTTGAAGACTGACTTCAAAATGATGTCAGCTAGATACCAAAGAAAATATAAATTATTATAAAGTATAATAATAATAAATTATAATACAAAGTGTTTTATAATATTATCTCATTTTTATTCTCATATAAGCCTGAGAAGTAAGTAGGTGCTATTATTATCTCCATTTTACATATGAAGAAACTGAGGCAGGCAGGGGTTAAGTGACTGGCTCAGGGTTATATGGCCATTAAATGTCTGGGACTAGATTTGATCTCAGGTCTTCCTTGATTCCAGTTCTAGAATTCTATCCACTCTACCACATAACTTCCTCCTAATATTCCTTTTATGGCCTATATGCCATTCCATACAATCCTCAGGTTCTTCAAGAAACATCTAGCTAAAATATAAGGTAGTATTGTGGATAGAGTCCTGGTCTTGGAGTGCCGACGACCTGGGTTCAAATCCAACCTTGGTCATTTATTGTCTATCTAACACTGGGTAAGTCATTTAAGTTTTCTGAACCTCAGTTTCCTTGTCTGTAAAAGGACTATAAAAATTACTCATGGTACTTACTTCCCAGACTTCTTACAAGGATTAAGGGAGAAAATGTATATAAAGTACTCTGGAAACCTTAATGTACTACTTAAATGTCAAGTAATTATGATGTCTTTGTTATAACTCCTTGGCCATTCTTGGCATCTTGTCACCATTACCATCTTGAGAAATGACTTTTGTATTTTGGAATATTAAGGCCCTAGGAAACAACAGAACTTCCTTTTTGTATACATCTTTCAAATAATAAGAAACCCATTTCCATTACTTATAGACAAAAAGTTGTCTGCAATTGAGAAAGGAGCATTCCATCAAGGGAATCCCAATCCCAGGAAGTTAGTCATGGCAGACTTGACTTTGGTCTATTCTCTTACCTAAGACAGTCATGACTGTCTTCATGAGCTTCATCGGTGTCCTTCGGCGACTGATGGACCCACTCGTGTGTGGAGACAAGACATTGGTTTTCCTCTTCACATACATGTAGATTCTCAGGTACACCACCACCATGATCAAGAAGGCCACCAGGTTGGAAACAGTCCAAAATATAAGGTAGCTCCTGCTATAAATGGGTGCCAGAGAGGAGCAAGTAGAGATGTCACATAGGCAGTTCCAGCCAAGCGTGGGGACTGCCCCCATGAATATTGCAATTGCCCAGATGAGCAAGATCAACAGGGTCACCCTCTTCTTGGTCAAATTGCTATGGACTCTCATCCTCATGATGGACATGTGCCTCTCCACAGCGATGACCAGTAGATTTGTGAGAGAGGCCGTCAAGCTAGTGTCCAGGAGCCCCTGGCGCAGAAACCAACGGTTGACAGTCAATGTTTTGGAGACGGGGCCAGTGTTGAACATGAGGAACACATAAGCGATTCCAGCAAAGAAGTCTGCAGCAGCGAGGTTAGCCAGCAGGTAGTAGAAGGGGAAATGAAACTTTCTGTTCTTGATCACAGCTGCGATGACCAGAGAATTGGAAACAAAGATAAATAGGCAAAAGAATGTCCCAAAGCAGAGAACGATCACAAGTTTGGTTCCTGTCCACTCATCTGCAGTGTCAGTATTGCTCATGTTATAGAAAAAGTCCATACGTTTATCATAGTGACACTCGTTCATTATGGAGGAGGGCTGGATAGCCTAAGAGGGAAACAGATAAAAAAAAAAAAAAACAAAGAATGCATCAGTATGGAAGAATGGACAAATAAATGACCAAAAGAAAAACACTTCTGAAGCACTATACAGAAAAGCAAGATTAGATTGTAAATTCATTGAAGACAGGCACTGTCTTTTGCCTCTTTTTGTATTCCCAGCATTTAGCACAGTGCCTAATAAATGTTTATTGACTGATATTGATTGATTGAGATAATCCCTTCTTTCTAGAAATTCACATTCTAATAAGGGGAGAAAATACATACACATTTCAGTTCTATGCCAACTGGAAAAGACCTAACAGTCCATTATTCAATAAACATTTCTAGGGGAGGGGGGGCAGCTAGGTAGCTCAGTGGATTGAGAGTCAGCCCTATAGAAAGGAGGTCCTGGGTTCAAATTTGATCCCAGACACTGTCTAGCTGCATGATCCTATGCAAGTCACTTAATCTTTAAGCTCATCCTTACCACTCTTCTGACTTAGAACCAATATTCAGTATTGATTCTAAGATGAAAGGTAAGGCTTTAAAAATAAACAAACAAACAAACAAACAAACAAACAAACAAATAAATAAATAAACAAGCAAACAAGTAAATAAATAAACAAATAAATAAATAAACAAATGAATGAATGAATGAATGAATGAATGAATGAATAAACAAATAAACAAATAAATAAATAAATAAATGAGAGAAAGCACTGCCGAAAATAAATAAATAAAAGATGAAAATAAGCGTGTATTAAATGTCAACTGTGTACCAGGCACTGATCTAAGTCCTTACAATAGAGAAAACAAGATGGTAACGCATTTCCTTTTTATTTTAGATATCTTATTTTATTACTATAGAATAGTTATTACCAAATAGTCAAAGCTATGGTTTATCCAGTAGCAAATGTATGGCTGTGAGAATTGGACTATAAGGAAAGCTGAGAAATGCAGAATCAACACTTGACTTTTGAGAGTATTTTGGAAAGTTACGGAAATCAAATCAGTCAAAACTTTTAAAAAACTAATTCCCAATATTCATTAGAAGGTCAAATACTGCTAAAGCTTAAATACTCTGGCCACATAATGAGAGGACAGAATTCATTGGAAAAGTCCCTGATGTTGGGAAAGATTGAAGGCAAAAGGAGCAGGGGACAGCAGAGTGACAAGATGGATAATGTCATGGAAGTAACAAGCATGAACTTAGACAGACTTCAGGAGATAATGGAGGATAGAAGAGTGGGTCACAAAGTCAGATGAGACTAACCAATAACAACCTCCCAGAGTTGCTGAACTCACGTAAATAAAATATTTTAACCTATATAAATGTCAATTATTTTACTCAACTTACTCCAGTAGAAGAAACACAATTCTAATTTGAAATTTAGTTTCAAACTCAGGACTATTTTCCAGAGTAAAAATATATCAAGGCTTTATGTATTTGCAAACCATAAGAACTAATAGTTTACTCCAGAAACTGGGATCAAAGAAGCTTGTTTTCCAATGTATCTTAGCATGTAAGCCATAGTCCTTAGAATTTCTATTACATGATGGAATAAAACCTCAATGTCTTTCACTTCATTAATCTTCAAGCCTGGCTGTACTCCTGGGAAACAAAAACTTAACACCTTTGGAGTATGTGTTTCAGTAAAAATGATCAGGGAGCTTTACAGCAGGGTGTTTAGGTACAAAAATTATGATAATAATAATAATGATAATAATATTGATAAGCAACATGTAAACAGGGTGTCCCCAAAGCCTTAGGGCAATTTTAAGCTCTTAAAACTTATGACCTTTGAGGCACCACAGATACATGCGTACGTATATTTTATATAGGCATAATGCATGTCTCCATATATTATATGTATCTATATAATCATAGAATGTGGATATATCTGAAGACATAAAGAGATCTATATGTACAGACCTATAGACATATGCACATACTCCAAGACTTTTGGACCACTAGAGATGTGCACGTGTGTCTATGTATATAAAAATAGATTTGCAAAACACTTTATAATATGTCATTTGAGCATTGTAGCACACAAATGTACACAGCGGGGATCTTATTTTTTTAGGTTAATATTTACCATTTTCTGAAAAACAAAGGATGCCATTTTTATTCATCCAACTAAGGAAACTAAAACAATAAATTCTTTAATTAAAAAGTAAACTTTTCCTTTAAAAATTCAAAAGGAATGAATCATGTAACCATGTTAACTTTACTAAAAATGAATATTAATAAATGTTTTTAAAAAATTCAAAAGGAGTTACAAAATAATTTTTGAGACATTAGGATACACCTAGGAACACCGAGGACATCCAGTATGTAAGCCTGTTTGTCCACCTCTTTGCTCTGGTTTGGGAGATGATGGTACTCATAATATTTCCCCATCTTCCTTTATAACGCTTAGGCAAAAGAATAAATCCCCTTAAAAATGTGGATCTTAGCTTTGATGTCCCTCAGCTAGGCAAAGCCAAGTGTTTACTGGCTGAAGCAATTTCTGAGCTCTTTTGGCCCCTGCATTGTGGCAATTGTTTTATAATGGTTATACTTCTCAAAAAAACTGTAATAATCAAGAGTCTATGTTTTTGCTTTTAACCATTTGCCATTTGTCACAGTCCATGGGTTATTTAAATAGGTCAGGTCAGAGCTATTGAAAGTGCAGGCTATGTCTTATCATCATTATACTTTCTTCTAATTTGATGTTAATTTTGACCTTTGCTCTAACCAGCCAGTGATCTGACTGCTGCACACAGACAGCCACTCTGACATAACTCCCACATGAGTAACCAGTTATTTCCGGTCTGTTAAGATAAAATCACTTTGTGTATGTGCATGTGTGTGTGTGAGAGAGAGTGAGGGAGACAGAGACAGAGACAAAAACAAAGAGACAGAGACAGAGTCAGAGAGAGAGAGAGAGAGAGAAAGATTTGGTGCTATAAGACATTATCACAAAAATTATAAAATGAATAAAGGAAATTCCTGTGACCCATTCTTCTAGTTTTCCTTTGAATTCTGCTCTTCTGGATGGTGCCAAACTCTTATATTAGAGGACTTAATAAATTTTAGGTGAATAATGATTAGCTTTGCTCACCAAAAAATGATCAAGGCAGAGAGTTTCCATCAAATCAGCTGTTAATGATAAACGAATGACTTCTTGCTAAAATAAAACATGTCTATCTACCATTCTGAAAACATTTTTAAGAGTCTTTTTTGGGGGTGACTTAAACATCAATAAAATACCACCAGAGAATGAAGTATTTGTTGAGTACTTTCAAACTTAAGCACAAATCCAAGACTTAGAATATGCATCCAGGAGAGAAGATATAAATGGTCACAATGATAATGGAAAATTTAAAATAGAATGACTAGGGGCAGCTGGGTAGCTCAGTGGAGTGAGAGCCAGGCCTAGAGACAGGAGGTCCTAGGTTCAAACCCGGCCTCAGCCACTTCCCAGCTTTGTGACCCTGGGCAAGTCACTTGACCCCCATTGCCCACCCTTACCAATCTTCCACCTATGAGACAATACACCGAAGTACAAGGGTTTAAAAAAAAAAATAGAATGACTATTATCTACTAAAACTTCTCATATGCTAAATAACTCTTTATAGCCAGCATGTATATAAAAAGTACAAATTTATTTTAAAATAAGTTTGTATAAAATTATATATTTACAAATATATAATGTATGAGCATAAATTATTTTGTCATTTAAAATTATATATTTATTTAAATATAAATAACTGATTATAACCAGCATTTATGTTAAAACAAATTTATTTTAAACATGCAAATTTATATATAATTATATATTTAAGAACACATTTCTATAAATACAATTTTGTGTGATTTATATTTATATAAACCTTTCTAGAGTAAGCACTTAGCACTATTGGCTTATTGTAAATGGAAGTTTACATACAGTTATACATTGATAAATATATAATCTACATAAACATTGTATAATTTCATTTATAGTTATATAAGCACATACAACTATATATATAATTCATATTTAACATTTCCATAACTATATCATTTTACATCTATAAGCTGTACACTACTATAGATTCATAAGCATATGAGTGATGTAAATATATGCTTTGCTAATATAATTTATATTTATATAAACATTTCTATAAATACGTAATCTATAGGTAGTAATTAGCACTTCTATAACTATACCAACTTATTTTAAATATGTTATGTAGGATTATATATTCAAAAGCATGTAAGCTATATAAATACTCACTGTTAATAATTTAAATTTATATTTCTATAAAAATACAAATAACTCTCATCCTGACTAGCATTTAGCACCTAGTCCACAGGGCTGTTTGTTTGTAAAGAGTAAGATTGTTGTAGAGCAATTGGCTGGTGTTAAAGCACTGTATAAATGCTAACTATCATTATCATTAAACCATGAAA
This sequence comes from Gracilinanus agilis, assembly GCF_016433145.1. Lineage (NCBI taxonomy): Eukaryota > Metazoa > Chordata > Mammalia > Didelphimorphia > Didelphidae > Gracilinanus > Gracilinanus agilis. The sequence continues at coordinate 45,388,255 of NC_058133.1, read as the reverse complement.
CTGTGAATTGACTTCTTTGGGGGATTTAATTCTATTTAATTTCTAAATATCTTGTGTGTTTCTGTACAATATTAAAGATCATGAAAAAAGAAATCCATGCCTTTATTCAAATATATTTCATTGTTTTTCATTGTTAACTGGCCACACCATGCTGAGATGGAGGGGTGGGTTAGAGTCTGTAAAATCCAGCAAACTTGAATCTTTCCAACTGCTAAACTTTTTTTTAGACACTGAAAGACTCAAAAGGCTTGACCAGACTGATCCAGCACCATCCCAAACTGCTAAAGATTCAGTCTGTCACCACAATGTCAGGGCTCGGCAATTAAAGACTTCATAAAATGATGGTTTACAAAGTCTATATATGGTGCCCGAATGAAAGCTACATGAGCAAAGCCTTCATTTAGACTCTCCCAGAACATAGTTCTCCAAGAAAACAGCAGGCAAGCCTGTAATGTGGAAACAATTATGAAAATGAGGCCCTTTCTAAACCACTTGAGTGACTTTTATATCCAGCTATATCCTGCAAGACAAGGAGATGCCCTCCTGCTCTTGGCTGGCTTATGAGCACCTTGTTCTCTTCCTCCTAACAGAAACGTTGGTGTATCTTTGCAAAAAAATTTCTATTTAATCCAACAAATCCTCATTAATGACTTAGATTTCCAACTTTGAGCAGGACTATGCCTGCTTGCTTAAAATCTGATTAGGTAGAGAGAAGAGATGAAAAATATAAACAAACAGCAATATTTGAGTCCAACCTAAAGGAAAGATAAAGCAACAGAAGACAATCTCAGTACACATTCCCCAAGCCAATTCATCTCATCTCCCTTCTCCCCAAATATATTTGTTTGGGACCATATATCTCCAGAAGACAGGAAAGCCAAGGATAACTGAAATAACAAGGGAGAATAGGAACAAATGCTTTACATCTCTATCTTCCTTCCCATAGATAAAGAGTCTGTAAAACTTTGCTCTCCACCAGCTTTTAATTTTTTGAACCTAGATGGGATCCCTTTTCATCTAGTGCTTCTGAACTTCCTGTGATATTGAGACAGCTGATGGCTCAGCAGATAGAGGGCTGAACTTCAAATCAGCAAGATCTGAGTCAAACTTCAGACATTTACTAAAGGTTTGATCTTGAGCAAACCAGTTAACCTCTGTTTCCCACAGTTTCCTCTGCAATAAAATGGAGATAATAACTACCTCCCAGAATTGTTGTGAGAATCAAATGAAATCATATATGTAAAACTCTTAGTGAAGTATCTGGCACATAGTAGACACCATATAAATGTTAGCTGTTATTATTTTTAATACTTCTACTTTCCAAGGACTGGAATAAAAAGGCTAGGTTGGCATTTCTCTTTCTCTGCCTTCTCTTTCCCACTTCCACCTCCCTAACTCCAAACAAAATGGGAAGAGGGTGTCAATGGAGACAAAGGAAGGGGAGGCTTTTGCTAGGTTAAGCAAATAAACAAAGAGAAAAAGGAAGGGGGGAAAAAGATGAATCAGACAGGGGAAAAAAGCCTACATTTACATGAGAGCTGGAAAGGAATATCAAAGTACTTGAGTTCAACCCCTTTCTCTTCTTAAAGAAAAGGCAAAGAGATCCCAAAGGTCAAGAGACTTGTCCAAAACAAGTAAGTTACAGAGATCGGATATGAACTCAGGTCTTCTAAGCATCACCCTGCCTCTTAGGAAAGAGAGAGGATGGGCAGAAAGAAATGAAGAATGGACGAGAGGATCAAAAGTAAAAGGAGAAGAGGGAGACACAAAAGCAATCTAGAAGATAAATAAGAGGGAAGACAGGATAAATGATTTGCTGTCTAGCTCTGTAGAAAGACAGTGTATCCCAGAAGTCTTAATACCAGTGAAAAAAAAATTTATGACACTCTGTATTCTGGACCAGTCCTTTGATTTAATTTGTAGAGGGAGGGAACTCCTGAGGAAGAAAACTACCTTCCCCATTGCAGCTCTGCCAGCTGATCCAGATTGGGAAATGTTTCACAAAGTAAATAAATACCCAATAAAAGTAGATAATGTTAATCTGATAGGCAGCTAGGTGGCACAATGGATGCTGAGCTTGGAGTCAGCAAGACTCATCTTTCTGAGTTCAAAACCAGACTCAGACACTTACAAGCTGTGTGAAGGCAAGTCACTCAACTGTTTGTCTCAGTTTCCTCATCTGTAAAGTGAAATGGAGAAGAAATGGCAAAGCATTCTAGTATCCTTGCCAAGAAAATTCTAGATGAGGTTACATCTGAAACAAATGAGCAACAATAATGTTATTTTGTGGTTTTCTAAATCAACGTGGGCCATAGGGATCTGATTCTATTTGAGGGTGACACCACTGCTCTGGGGCATTTGAGACAGTAAGTCTCAGTAAGCCCAGGGTCACACAACCAGTATGTGACAAAGGCAGGGCTTGAACCAAGGTCTTCTGAACTCTATACCACTATGCCAAGCTGACTTTCATATATGGAACCATGACAGCTGAGTTCTGGATCTGGGATATTTTGACAAAAAGGCTTTCAGCATGGGCAATGGCCTTTTTACGGTTACTCTCTTGAAGTTCCTTTTGTTACTGTCTTGAAATTCTCCAAGTTCTTCTTGTCTTCCTTCTGTTTGGCCCAGCCAGAGGTAAATGAAGGGTAACCTTTATAGGATCACTTACAACTTGTCTAAAGAACTACCAAAGTGACCACAAAGCTGCCACTGTAAGAATAATAGAAAAAAGATTTGGGGATGGCAGATAGCGGAGGGGACTACTGACTATACTAAGTACTTTAAAATTTATTAATTACCTCACACATACACACAGATTCAAAAAGGATTCTAAATTTTAACCTTTGCTGATAACAAATCAAACCAAAATGGGGATGTGGCATAATCGAGGCGAGTGTTATAATATTAAAATGCTAAATAAATGTCCTCTCATTATAAGTAAATAGGATCATCAGTCCATCGGTTTAAGATGGGAGGGAACTATAGTACAACCTTCTCATTTAACAGATGAAGAAACTGAGACCCCAGAAAAGTTAAGTAACTGATCAGGTCATACTGATAACAAATAATAAGTGTAGAAGTCATACCCAGACTCTTTGACTCTATCTAAAACCAGGGTTCTTTCCATACTGCCTTCTAAGTTTGACAAAATATTCAAAATCTCTATTTACTTTATATAAAGCTAACATCTACTGAGGTGAAGGGGGGGGGGAAGGAAGCAGGATTTAATACTCTCAATACAATAAGAAGTAAGTTCACTTCTCATTCCTAAAGAACTAGACCTTTCCTTAAAAAGCTAAGATTCTCTGATTTGCATCAGACCAGTTATCCAGATAACTGAGGGTCAGTTTTAAATGTAACCTACAATGGGTGCATTTTGGATCCTAAAAGGATCTTATAATCCTATACCCCTACCTTGCTCTGCTCTTCAATGTAGGCTAACAAATCCTTCCCAGAAGACCAGTAAGTTTTAGTACTATTAGTAGAGGATATAGTACTGATGAAAGATCACAAAATGGTATGATGGTGAGTGTAAAGGGAAGGGGGGGAAAAGACTATTAGAATAATTGGAGAAAAGTAAATTTTTAGAAATGAAAAAAGAGAGAGAAAATCATCCATCCATCCCTCAGCAGATCTTTGATCTCATCTGTGTAGGAACACCTTCCCCCAGGGCAGAACACAAGCCCTCCACACCTTCTCATCCTGAATGATTCTTCACCAATCTTTCCATTAATACTTCATAGACAATCCACCAAATACTTTTGGAGGCCTCGGGCTGGCCATCTGTGGTTGTCTGTCATCTTTGCTACGTGATGGGCTCACCCTCGATAAACAATCCAAGTCTGGCTGAATTTGTTTTCAAAAGATCTTCTATGAAGAGTCTCGATATAAGAAGGAAGTTTAAGTATTTCCTTCATCTTCCTCTGGTTGACTAGAAACCTTGTTGGTGAAAACATCATTAATAAGGAACAGACGTGACTTTTTGCAGCTGCCATACTGCCTTGCCGAGGATTTAATAGCCGATGAGTTCTTCAGCCACATTCAACAAAAATCTTACCACGGACGTGGGCTACCCCATGTCTTTTTTCCATAAAGACTGGGGAGATGGACAGAAAGTAGCAATATTCACACCACTGCTTAAATCCCAGGAAATGTTTAATAAATAATGATCACCAAATGCAGTGTCCCCTAGATGTTACTGAGCCACAATATTATTTTTTTTGGTCCCAAACTGTGATCTTATCCATCCCTGCCATCAATGTGAAAAACTACCTATCCCTGACGAAGACTAGAAAATCTCTTACTTAGAATCTGTAAGGATGGCCCAGAGCACCGAGAAGTTAAATAACTTGCCTGTGATCACACATACATACAATATGTTAAATATGGAAAACCCAAACCCAGTTCTTCCTGATGCTAAAGCCAGGTGTCTGTCCATTGCCCCACACTCCCTCTCTCTAACCATGCTATGAAAGTAGAAAATGTAGGCCTACACAAAGTAAACCAGGTGATAAAAGGGTATTATACCTTCTGCCAATTTTCTGGTTAATTTTACCCAGATGTAGCAGGGGTGCCTTTTACGCACACGTGCCCTCCCTTGCCTCCAGTAAAAAAGGGAAATAAGCATATAAATCCTGTTTCCTTTATTGCTTATGAGACTGTAATATCCTCTATTTCCTTGGTGTTGAATGAATGGTACTCTTTGTACTTTGACTCTCATCAGAGGAAAAGACGCATCAACATGTTTAAAATTGGATGTCACTTCCACACAATGTAGGCAGACTGTGGGTCGTATTTCTGCAGCACCGTCTACCAAGTAACCTTTAGACATCTGTCGTGTAACCGCACCTCAGGGGTTTGACTGGGCTCTGAAAAAGTCTTTCCACTGAATTCCAAGGAATGATTAAGTTAGGAAGTGTGTGAGCTTGGAATAAAAAGACATTCTCTCCTCCTTGACCAGAGAAACTTTGTATATCTTAAAGAACATTCTGTTTGAACTAAACATTACAGTTTTCATCCATTGCCAAAGATCTCCATCCCCTACTCCTCAAAAAAAAAAAAAAAAAAAAGAAGAAGAAGATTCATTCATTCATTCATGGTGGGTTTAAAAAAAATTCATTCAGTATTCCTTAGTAATTGTTAATGTACTTACATAATGCTTTAAGGTTTGGGGGGGGAACACCTTCTTGCACATCATCTCATTTATACTCATAGCAACCCTGTGAGATATATAAAGGCATTCCTATCCCCCTTATATAGATGAGGAAACTGATGCTTATTGAGGTCAAATGACTCACCCATGATCACACAGCAAAGATATCTGAGAGGTGAGATATAAACCCACAGCTTCCCAATTCAAGATTTAGCAAACTATGCCACAAAACCTCCAGGAAGCCTTCTTTTGGCAGGAAGTCACTATGGGTTCTTGATGGCTAGACCAGAGAAAAAGAAGCTCCTCTAAGTCCTACCACGCATGGAAAGACTGAATATGAGCCCAGTAATGGACTCACCACTGGCTAAGAAGACTACTCCACTGGTTAATAAGAAAAATAGTTCACATTTATCTAATATTTTAGTGGTATTATCTCATTTGAACCTCAATGACTTTTTCTTTTTAATCCTTACCTTCTGTCTTAGAGTTGATACTAAGTATGAGTTCCAAGGCAGAAGAGTAGTAAGGGCGAGGCAATTGGGATTAATGACTTGTCCAAGCTCACATAGCTAGGAAGTATCTGAGATCATATTTGATCTTGGGTCCTCTTATCTCCAAGCCTGGCTCTCTGTCCATTGAGCAACTTAAGTGCCCCACAACAACTCTTTGAGACAGGTCCTACTAGTCCCATTCCATCGATGAGGCTCAGTGGTTAAGTAAGTCACCCAACAGTCACATACCACTTCAGGGGCAAGATTCAAATTTAGCTTTCAGACTCTCAGCTCATTTCCTAGTCTCCATCTTACATTAAGTTGACTCTTCATAGTAAAAAATTATAGCTTTATATATTACTTAGAGGTTTACAAAGTGTTTCCTATGCAGTCAGTGAACCTAAACTAGGTGCCAGGCATTGTGCTAAGCATCGGGGATATAAAGGCAAAAGTCAGATGTTATTATTCCCAGCTTACAGTCCAATGGGAGAGGCAACATACAAATAATCATGTACAAAAAAGACAAAGATGGGCCGTAGTTTGAAAGAGAAGGTACCTAGAATAAGCAGGAAAGACTTCTCATAGAAGGTGGGAGGAAGAGAGGGAAGCCAAGAGTGAAAGAGCAGAGAAAATATTCCAGGCATGGGGACAACTGGAGAAAGCTCTCAGAACGTGCAAAAGAACCACAGATCTGGCCTCAGTGGCCATCTAGGCCAACTGCATCATTTCAAGATGAAGAAACTGAGGCCCAATGGAGTTGAGTGGCTTACTTATGGTCACAGGTAGTAAATATCAAGAGGTAGAATTTGAACCCAATGAGCCTTGACTCCAAAGTCAAGACTCTTTCTATTAAACCACATTGGCTCCAAGGGGTGCTCATTGGATCCTCAAATGAGATAGCCATGACAACTTGGAAAGAAAGTCATGAAGTAGGTTGAGTCTGTGGAGAGAAGACTCCATAATGAAACCAAAGATTACTGAAGCATTTTGTTTCTATAACAAACTGCAGATTTGCATCATCATGTCCAACTTTATTATATATTATTCTGAGGAGTCCACCAGACTGACCGAAGGGGCCAAGATATGAAAAAGGCTAAGAATAGCTACCGTAGACCCAAAATCTTTCCCCTGGCCACCAATCCATGGGATCCTTGGGTTGTCTTCCTCAAAACAATAGAAGCTCTCTTTGTATTTGTATCTCCTTAGCACAATGCCTGACACATAGTGAATACTTAATGTTTTAGTATTCCTTCTTTCCTCCAGGAAGGTACTTTAGTCAGTCTGGTACTGATTCTGGTAGAAGTCATGGGTTTATCAGCATATTTTACTCCATACATCCCCCTCATCCCAGTTTTGAAAAAGTAGATGATTTTTTCCCCTCCACATAATTTTTCTGAGAATAATTTCCCCCATGGCAAGCTGTCATTATTAACAGCCACAGGTAAATAGTGATTGGAAGTGACTCCTTTGTGGGTTGTTGCTTTTTTTTAAAAAAACAGACCACACTAGAGTTGAGTTTAGTGTTCCTGTGGGTTTGAGTCAATGCTGAAAATAATAGTCCTGTCTTCTGGAGAGGAAAATTGTTCTCAAAAATGCCCCACCTGTGGTGGGAAGCAACTACTCTGATCGACCCTTGAGGCTGGGAAGGGCACAGCTCACTGCTCCTTTGGAGACTAATAGCCTAAAGAGGGAGGTAGTGGGGTATGGTACAAAAAAGACTGATCTGGGAACCAAGAAACCACCAGAGTTATACTTATATAGTCCCAGTTCTGTCATGAACTAGTTCTGTAAACTTGAGCAAGTGCCCTCAGTTCCTCAGGCCTCAGTTTCCTCATCTACAAAATGACAGAGTTGTTCTAGAAGATTCCTAAGGTCCCTTCCAACTCAACATCTATCACCTTGTCATCAGTTCTTACCTACATAAAGAGCTCAAGAAGCATTTTATGAACAGAGTTTAGTGGATAGAATTCTGGTCTTTGAATTAGGAACAAGGGTTCAAATCCTTCCTCTTTCAATAAGCTAGGAGTAAGATCATGGGTGAGTCACTTAAACTTGAGTTTCAGTTGTCTTCATTTTCTTATCTGCCAAGTAAAGATGGAATGAGATGGTCTCTTAGGCTGTTTTTAGCTCTAAATTTATGAGCGTAACATTCGAGTGACTGAACAAGTCACTTAATCCAACCCCTTTGAGCCTCGGCTTCATCATCATAGAACAGATAATAATGCTTCTAATACCTGCCAAGAGAGGCAGTTTGGCATAATGGACTAAAATATTGCCTCTGCCTGATTTATAAATGTCTCTGCATTTCTGTCTTGCACATAGTAGGTACATAATAAATCCTTGCTTAGTTGAAAACTACAAAACAAAATATTGCATCTACCTAATAATGCCCCTATGCCCATGGACAAGAGTCTTAAATTCTCAATACCCCAAGTAATTCTCCAAGATGGTTAGTTACAAAGGGGTTGTTGATCATCAATAAGGGGAGTTTCCTACCCTGATGAAACCACAGGTCTGGACCACTCTCTACTCACAAGGCTATTAGGAGGCCCCAAGAGATTAACACATGTCACAAGAAATAACACACTTCGAAAGCTATATAAATGCCATTTATCATTAAAGCATAAGTGAGAGACATTTCCCAAGATAGGAAGAAAGGTAATCAATTATCAGGTGGTAGCCCGATGAGGTTAGCATCCCAGGAACACTGAATGGGGACTCGAGTCAATTAAATGGAAAGATTCTAATGTGAAACTATCTATTTATTCTGAATGCTTCCAGGGAAGAGAACTAAGTCCAAAGGAGAGAAGTTACAGGGAAACAGATTTCACTGGGACACGGGGATGAATTTCTGAACATTTAGTGTTATACAAAAGTAGAATGGGCTGCCTTGGTAATTAGTAGGCAAGCTACCCATCCCTAGCAATGGTCAAGCAAAGGCCAGAAGTTGTACAAGGCATTCATAAACTGGGCGTTTGAGTTTTAATTAGATGATATCTAAAGGACATTTAAATTCTTAGTGTTCTATGAGTAATTTTAAGAAATCACAACTTGGCCTTCAGGTTTCCAAAATGGCCTACAGCTTAGGAAAGATGGTTCCACCAGAAAATGGGAGTCAAAACTAAAGTCAGGCATTTGCCCAAAGATGGGCTGCTAGCCTTGTGACCACATGTTCCAGATTTTCTGGGACTTTTTTTTAATTTTTTTTTAAACCCTTAACTTCTGTGTATTAGTTCCTTGGTGGAAGATTGGTAAGGGTAGGCAATGGGGGTCAAGTGACTTGCCCAGGGTCACACAGCTGGGAAGTGTCTGAGGTCGGATTTGAACCTAGGACCTCCTGTCTCTAGGCCTGGCTCTCACTCCACTGAGCTACCCAGCTGCCCCTTTTTAATTGTTTTTTACAAAATTTTGTAAGAGGACTATCTTTTGTTATAGCATTTGCCCAGGCATCAAGGTCACTATACCTATCAACTGTAACACATGGGAAAAATAATTAAGCAATTAAAACCCTTAGTAATCACCTAAAATAGTAGTAATATAGTAATGCACCTAAAAACCATGTCATTATGACAAATAGACCAATTGTAGAGAATCCTCCATACCTAATGAATACTCTAAGGACTGTAGGTTCATAGTTCTAGAGAAGTTTAGAGGGCATTCAGTCCATCCCTTTCATTTTATAGATGTATAGAGAATGACTGAGATCTAGAATAAGGGTTAAATGAGGACTACACTGCTAGTAAGTAAGGGAGGTGAGATTAGAAGCCAGGTCTTCCAGACTCAAAATCCACTCCACCTCTCTACTATCCCACACATGATCAAATTTGAAAATTAATTGACTTTTTTTAAAAAAAAAAACTCTTACCTTCTATCTTAGAATCAATACTGTGTATTGGTTCCAAAGCCGAAGAGTAGTAAGGGCTAGGCAATCAGTGTTAAGTGACTTGCCCAGGGTCACACAATTAGCAAGTGTCTGAGAGCAGATTTGAACTCAGGACCTCTCATCTCTAGGCCTGGCTCTCAATTCACTGAGCCAGCTACTTAATTGTCCCTGTGAATTAACTTTTAATAATGTTTTTCTCTAGGTAGGGTATCCCAGTGGTCTTTCCTAAAGATCTGGCAGGGCTAGGAACTGGAATTAAGATCTGTAAAGCATTTTATTGACATCGTCTCATTTGAGCTTCATGAGGCAAGAACTTTGGGCATTGTTACTTCTATTTTACTGATGATGAAGTCAAGTCTCAAATAATTTAAATTATCTGCTGATGGTCACACAATAAGTGTCAGAGGTGGGATATGAACCCAGACAACTCAGGCAAAACATTAGGTCAAATTCAGCAGACAACACAAAGTTATCCTGAGGATAGCTGGGTACTTGGAATTTAAGTTACAGACCTACAGCTATTCTGACTCGAATTCCATTCTCCAACATCCTGATTTTAGCACACAGCTATTACAAGTGAATCATGGAAATAGGCTAAAGTCATGGAAAATCTTAGGTGACTTTTACCTTTTTCTTTGACCACAAGTGGAGATAACAGCAAGCCACTCTCCTCAGCCCTGGGGATACAAAACTAAAGTATAATAGGTCCACTCAACAAGCTTAAAATGTCTAAAAGGGAAAAAATGGTCCATATACAAATCACTATGATAAAGATTAGATGAAGTAAAAAGGGAAAAAGAAGTAAAGTGAGAGATTGGAGGAGAGAGCTCACATCTGGGTGGGAGAATGAGGAAAAACTTTAGAGAGGAGGCAGCACCTGAGTGAGGAATATTCTTTGTTATAAATCTGTGTTGGCGAATCTATGGCATGTGTGCTGGAGGGGGCTGTTCCCTTTCCCCCCTCAGCACCACACCTGAGAACATTTTTTCACATCACCCATCCTTCTGCCCAGCAGCCCAATGGGAGTGCTTCCTTCCTTCCCTGTCTCTAAGGTGGTGGCTCACATGTGATGTGAGGGTGTAGTTTGGGCACTCAGTCTCTAAAAGGTTTGCCATCACTGTTATAAGTGATGAGTTTCTAGGAACAGGGAGGAAGAGCAATAGAGAGGGGAATTTAATCAAAATAAAAATAAAAAGGATCAATATTTTTTTTTGAGGAAATATTTCCTTAAGCACCTAAAGGAGAGAAATCCATTCTGAGCCTGGAAGTTCATGGCATCAGAGATTTAGGACTGGAAAAGGGATCTCTGTGATTCTCACATCAAGAAGTAATTGAGAAGATCAGAGAATGCTGATTAAGGCCATTTTGGATAGTACATTGAATAGCTGAAGGGGAATTGTATGAGATGAGGAGAGAGGTAGGATTATGGAAAGGCCAGATGGTAAGGTGCCTCTGTGTCAAGTTAAAAAGCTCATACTTTATTCAGCAGGCACTGGGGAGTCACTGAAGTTTTCTGAGCAAAAGAGTAACATAATCAGAGAGATCTATTAGGAGAACTTAAGGCACGACTGTATAGCAATAAGACAGACTCAATCATCAGTGTGAAGAATGGGCTGGAGCAGGGAGACACAAGAGGCATGCCAACTAGTTAGGAGGCTATTAAAATTATCCCAGAAAGAGCCTGAATTTGGATAGCTTCACAGTTGGAAGGGCTCTTAGAGGCTCTCTAACATGGTTGTTTTGCAATAGAAGAAACTAAGGCAGAGGGAGGTTACAGTCTTTTTCTGAGGCATACATACACACACACACACACACACACACACAAAATCAACTTTGTAAGCATAATGTAGAGGAACCTCATTAGAAAGTAGCTGTTCTGAAAAATATCTGGGGGCTTTCATGGAAGCTAAGTTCAACAAATTAACAATACAATATACAACAAAAAACAACAATAACAATACAATCAAAAAAAGGTTTAATTTGGGACAGCTACATGGTTCAATGGATAGAGAGTCAGGCCTGGAGACAGAAGGACCTGAGTTCAAATCTGGTTGTGCGACCTTGGGCGAATCACTTAACTCCAATTCCCTAGCCCTTACCACTCTTCTGTCTTGGAACTAATACTTATCATTGATTCTAAAACAGAAGGTACGGGTTAAAAAAATGAAAGAAAGGTCTAATTTGATCTTAGACTCCATTAAGAAGGGGCATAGTTTCTAAGAATGTGAAGACAACAGTCCAGCTCTATCCTTTAACCATTTCTAGAGTCCTGAGTTCACATCTTGGTGCCACAGTTTAAGAAGGACATTAAAAAGCTGGAGAGTGTCTAGAGCAGTGATTCCCAAAGTGGGTGCCACCACCCCTTGGTGGGTGCTGCAGCAATCCAGGGGAGCGGTGATGGCCACAGGTGCATTTATCTTTTCTATTAATTGCTATTAAAATTTTTTAAAAAATTAATTTCCAGGGGGCTAAGTAATATTTTTTCTGGAAAGGGGGCAGTAGGCCAAAAAAGTTTGGGAACCACTGCTCTAGAGGAAGACACCACAATGGTGAATTGTCTTGAATCTGTGCCACATAGGGTCAGTTGAAATAAAATGGAGATTGTTAGTCTAGAGAACAGAAGATTCAGTCTTCTTCAAGTATCCAAAGGGTTGTCGTGTTGAAGGAAGATTAAATATGGTGGCAATGGGGAGAACCAGCAGCGATGGGAAGAAGGTGCAAAAAATTGATGTCCGAAAAAGCTTCCTAACAATGTGAGCTGCCCAAAAGTGGAACAGAATGCACCACTGCTAGTGAGAGTAAGTTTTCTCCTCCTTTGAGGTTTTCAAGCAGAGACCAGGCTCTTGCTGGGCTTGTCTAGGGATTCCCTTCATGTACTGGTAGTACTAAAT
>NC_058133.1:45334440-45366228 GCF_016433145.1 Gracilinanus agilis | reverse complement strand
GCCCCCTTTCCAGAAAAAATATTACTTAGCCCCCTGGAAATTATTTTTTTTAAATTTTAATAGCAATTAATAGGAAAGATAAATGCACCTGTGGCCATTACCACCCCCCTGGATTGCTGCAGCACCCACCAGGGGGTGGTGGCACCCACTTTGGGAATCACTGACCTATTGGGTCGAAGGCTGGCCTTGGAGTCAGGATCCCTTGGTCAGGTTCGAGTTCTTCTGCTTCATATTAGCTTGGATAACCATGGGCAAATAACTGACCTTCTTGAAGCTGGAGGTAGCCCTAAGTTACAAAGGAGTGGCTAATCTACATGAAGGAATAGAATTCCTCACACCAATAATCCATTCCCAGGATCAAATCTACAATATTGAACTTTCCCTCCTCCTCCTTCTCCTTGTTCCGCCTGACTTGTCTCCCCCAAAGTTCATTTTAGTCTTCTTTTCTTCCCAAATAAGATTTTAAACTCAATTGGACTGGGGATTATGCTTTTATGTTACTACTAACACTGCTAGGTATATAGCATTCAATAAATATTTGTTGATGATAGAATAAAATAATACGAATGTCTCGTGGGATTCATTATAATAGGATTTTTTTTAAATTCCATTACACCAAAGCAATTTGGAAGTTATGAGAAATTTTTATAAAGGGATTTTTACCAATATTCTCTTAGCTTGTCAAAGGGAATGATTTTAAAATGGGACTGGCTAATAGAAAAAAGAGGGTATTATTAAATATGAGAAGGCCACATTTTTCAGGTTGACTACAATTCCAATAGGTCTAACGATCTTGGAAAACTATTATAATTGTAAAGCTATGAATCTGAAAACTTTACAAAACAGACCAAAGTTGGCCAACCAGACATAGTTCAGCAAAGAAACCACAACCTGCCTCCCCTGCCCCTCCCTTAAAGTGCATAATGAAAGAATCTTGGATTTACAAGCAAAAGTTGTTGCTATTATTTAGTCATATCTAGCTCTTCATCACCCCATTTGGGATTTTCTTGGTAAAGATCCTGGAGTTGTCTGCCATTTCCTTCTCCAGCTCATTTTACATATGAGGAGACTAAGGCAAACAGAGTCACAAACAGAGTACCTTGCCCAGCGTCACAAGGCTAGTAACCATCTGAGGGCATATTTGAACTCAGGAAGATAAGTCTTCCTGATTTCCAGCTCTGTGCTCTATCAACAGGTCCACTCAGCTTTTGCAGGCAAAAGATCTGGGTTCAAATCTCTACTCTAAATTCCTGCCTGTATTACTTTGGACAAATCGGTTAATCTCTCAAAGGCTCAGTTTTGAAGTTGTAAGGGAAAGGCTGTTACCAAGGGGAGGAGAACTGGGGGAATCTTTATGTCAAAGTGTTATTTCAGTTGAGTTTAAGAAAGCAAAGAAGAAAAGGAGCACATTTCAAGTATTGGCTTGTTCTGGGGACGGAGTAGTCCAGTTCAGCTAGTTTTGAATGCATAGAGAAAAGGATTATGAAGCCAGTCAAATTGACAAGTATTTATTAAGTGCCCATCTGTGCCAGGCACCATGTTATATAAGTGCCAGGGATACAAAAAGGCAAAAAACAGACCCTGCCCTCAAGGAGTTCACAGTCTAATAGGGAAGAAAAACATCTAAACTATATAAAAACCAAGATGGGTAGAGGATAAATTGGAGGACATGTAGACAAGGTATGGTTTCCATATCTGTGGGGGAGATGTTCTAAGACCTACTGTGGATGGCTTAAGCCATTAATATAAATGAATACCTGCTCTAAACCATGAGTAACTGCATCATTGGATTAGCAATCAGTGAATACAAAGATACAACTGTACTACCAGCATCATTAGTCTTATACTTGTGTGTATTTGTATCCTTAGTACAATGTTTATCTATCTACCTATCCATCTATCCATCTATCCATCTATCTATCTATCCATCTGTCTATATTGGTCTATCTACCTGCCTGTCTTGTCTGTCTGTCTGTCTATCTATCTATCTTTCTATCCATCTATCTATCCATCCACTCATCCATCCATCCATCTCTATGATCCCTAAGTCATATAACCCTGTGACTTAGAGATACAAATACAAGCAAGCAAAACAGTTCCTACCCTCACAGAGCTAACATTTAAGGGAAGCCAACATGTAGGGAGAAGGGTTGTGCAGTAGGACAGTTGAGAAGGAAGAGAATTCTGAAGGCAAAGCATGATTGAAGCCTATCTAAAATGGTGGCCCCAAAGAAAGAGTCATCTCTAGGCAGGAAGGGCTAGAAGAGAGCTTGGAAGCCATCTAGTCAGCCACAGGATCATAGATTTAAAGCTAGAAGGGACCTTAAAGGTTCATTGAGACCAATCCCCTTGTTTTACAGATGAGAAAACTGAGGCAGACAGATGTTAGGTGACTCACAAACTAGTGTCTGAGAAAAGTTTCAGTATCCTATCTACCAATCTACCTAAATACTTACTTCATCTTCCCAAAGCATTATTTTGCCTCTAAGGGTGAGACTTCTTAGAAGGTGGAGATTTGAACCCAAGTCCTTTTGTCTCCTAATCCACTGAATTCTTTCTGCTAGACAGTAAGGGGTAGACTGTGCTTCTCATTTGAAACCTCACCATATACGAGGAGGGAAAAAAGAAGAAAAGGGGCGGGGAATGTGTATTTAGGGTGTTTTTCTTTTTAGGAAAGAAGAAAAAAACTCATACAACCATGTGGGGAATGAGTTAGAGTCAATAAAAGTGTAGTTCATAAATTGTCCATCAGCGGCAACAGCCCAGAAATTTGTGGCTGCTGAGACTAGACTGCCTACTATCCATCCCAGGATTTTAGAAGGATTAAATGAGATAATAGCTATACTTTAATGCACTGGGTGAGTATTGGCCATTATAATTATGACCCCATGCAAGGGGGAAAAAAAGCTTTTTTTCCATTTCCATTCTCTGGGAGGAATCTCATTCATCATCAGTCATTCCTCCCAGGGAACACATAGAGGAATGCTGTTTGTTCCTCCAAGAGCAAAGGCATAAAGCAATCACAGCTGTGCATTTATCACCTCTCACGTTCTCCATAGAGTAAGTAACTTCTCCAGGAGTCCAGTTCAGAAAAGAGGGAGTGGCCCAGAAAGTCTCTTAGCATAGTGAACCTCTCACCCAGCCTTCTCTGTTGTGTTTTTTTTTTTTCCCTTCTACACGCTCTGCCATTTGCATGCTGTTTGCTCCATTAAAATGTAAGCTTCTTGAAGGCATGAATGGTGTTTTTATCCATTTTCTCTATCCTCAAAGTTTAGCACAGGGCCTGGAACATAGCATACTTGCTGAGTCAATCTAATTCTCTTATAAAATTTCTAGAAATAATTTGAGTATATATAGGGAGTTGGAAGAGACACATTATACACATAGACACCTTCCCTACCACTACCACCATGTTGTAGGAAAAGAGTGAAACCATATTTTAAAATGATATCAGCACTTCCTCATCAGCCACCTTCTCTCGGATTCTTTCCCAGTGGTCTGATGTCTGCTAACTTCATCTCAAATGTTTTATCTACTTAGTCTCCCAGAATACCATCCATTCCTTTATGTTAAAAAAAAAAAAAAAAAACCAGAGAACCATTAAACTGGGAGAACAGAATAAGCATACCAGAGACTGGAGAAATAATAAAGTGGATGATAAGCAGTGACAAGAAAGGAGTGGCAGAGAACACCAAAAAAAAGAACTAGCGCCAGACCCCCCCCCCTCCCAGCCAAATACCTGCATGCTTAGGGATTTTTTTCTTTAATAACAATTCTCAGGGTAGCCAAGTGGTTCAGTGGATTGAGAGCCAAGCCTAGAGACAAGAGGTCCTGGATTCAAATTCAACCTCAGATGCTTCCTAGATGTATGAGACCTTGGGCAAGTCACTTAATTCCGAATTGCCTTCCCCTCACAGCTCTTCTGCCCTGAAACAATACACAATACTGATTCTAAGATGGAAAATAAGGATTGTTTTAAAAAAACAATTCTCAATAACTTCTGATTCTTAAGTGTGTAAATATGTTTTTGTACCCTCTCAAATGCGAGAATATTTATAAAGGGCTTTACACAGTACCTGGAACACAATAGGTGCTTAATAAAAGCTTGTTCCCTCTCATTCTCTTCCTCACACTTAAAATGTAAGTGTTTTGATCTACTAAAAAAAAAAGTTCATAATTTTTTGTGTGTGTCTTGGCATCTTGGCAGTATGGTGAAGACTATGCACTCCTTTTCAGAAGAATGATTTTAATGCAGAAAATAAAATATTCAAGAATACAAAGGAAACCAATCACATTGTAATGAAGCTGTCAAAACAGAGAGAAAGAAAGAAAGAAAGAGTGAGAAAGAGAGAAAGAAAGAAAGAAATGAATGGAAGGAAGAAATAAAAAGAAAGAAAGAAAAGAAGGAAGGAAGAGAACGATAGAAAAGAAACAAAGAAGTTGACCATCCTTGGGTTAAGAACTCATATACTAAATACTTATGCAGTTTCCTTTAAGTTTGTTTGAGGCCATGTATTATGCTAGACTTAAAGTGCTGGATTCAAAGCTTGCCGCAGATATTAGCCCTGGAACCACAGGCATGTCCCCTGTTACTTTTCAGAACTTTAGTCTCCTTTTCTGTGAAATGGAGGTAGTGGCATCTAGTCTAAAAATTTATCAAAGTAAAAGCACTTAGTAAAACTTTATGTTAGGAATATATTGTCATGTTGCCTTCTAGACTGTAATCTTCACCTTTTAGAAACTTATCTCTTTGTCTACACCTGCTTTCCCAATTTAGGGCCAGCCAAGTGTCCCAGTGGATAAAGTACCAGACCTGGAGTCAGTAAGACTCATCTTCTTGAGTTAAAATTTTGTGTGAGCCTAGGCAAGTCTCTTAACCCTGTTGGCCTCAGTTTCTTAATCTGTAAAATGAGCTGGGGAAAGAAATGGCAAACCACTCCACTATCTTTACCAAGAAGACTCCAAATGGGGTGACAAAGAATCAGACATGATTGAAAAATGACTAAACAACATCCCTCCCAATTCCCTGAACCTTCCCCCCTCAAAAAAAAAATTTACTTTGTATTCTTTCATACATACGCATAAGTGTACATGTTATCTTCCCAAATAAAAATAAACTCCTTGATGGCTGGTATTGTTTCATTTTTGTCTTTATATGCCCAGTGCCTGATTTGACAAATGCTTGTTGACTAATAGTTCTAAAATTGGGGAAAACGTAGCATGAACTACATGGGGTTGATTCAAATGAGATAAAATACGGAAAGTTCTTTGAAAACTCTTAAGCTGATATAGAGATGCCAGCTATTATGCTTTCGTTATTATATTTATTATTGCTGTAATTTTCTTTCCATTGTCTTGACATTACAGAATGGCAACATAGTACAGAGACCAAAACAATTTCTTATTTCTCTTCTTTCTAGAACAATCTATGGTCAACACTCCTCACTTAGATTATAGTGCCAAACAACACCAAAAAGTAGATGATTTCATTAGGGATTTAAACTAAAGTTTGTTTGTTTGTTTTTTCTTAAAACCTAAATCTATTTAAAGAAGCTCCAGGAAAGCACATTACTCTTGTTATACTAAAAATCACAAAAGAACCCCAGGACACATAATTTTTCTTTGAATTACATAAAATAGGACAAAAAAAAACAACAAACCTCAAGTCACATAAGTCCCCATTTCATGTGCGCGCATGAAACCTGCAGATGGTATAAATATATTTAAGCCTAATCACCATAAGCCACAACAACTAATTCATCCTAGCCCAGAACTCATTTCAAACCAATACCCCAACAGCAACAGAATGCCTAATGGACAATTACAGTAGTCCTCTAGTCTTGCGGTAGTCCACTCTCAAGACAAATGCTAAAGATCCCAAGTGAGAGAGAGAAAACCAGCATGGTGTACTTCTCAGCGCATTATATGGAACACACACAAAGCATAATCACACCTGTTTTGTTCAATCTTGATTCTGTGTTCATAGAAAATGTATGCAAATTGGTACTAGCAACTATCTACTGGGACAGACAGCCACCTAAAATAGGCAAGGCTCATTCAAAAGAAAACAGTCTTTCTATTTGGATTTATTTAATTTGTCAGATTTGGAACAGATGATTAGTCCATTGCAATTAGCTTGCGGTTCACAAAGTTAGAAATGCAAAAGGCATAAAAGAGGGGGGGGGGGAGGCAAAATAGTCTATGTTTCCAGTGATACATTAGGTGACAATATAAATACTATCTTTACAGCTGGATAATTCTCTGTAATAACATGTCTTCATAAGCAGAAGGAAGGTACAACAAACACTGCTGTAAATGTAGCTTTTGCAAACAGCCATTTCCAGTAAGCACTGATTGCTGATCTTTTAAGACTGTCCCAGTTAGGCATTGGGCTAATGAAGACAAGGCTCTTTGTTGTATCTCTAGGGATCAAGCAAGCCTCACACAAAGAAAACAACCTGCAGAATAGCCCCATAAATACTACCCGCCTCTCTCCCCCCCACTCTGAAGCATGTCTGACCCCACAGATTCGAATCCTTTATCAGCACAACTGTCCCACAGATTTGCACCCCTGGTCCCCAGTGGAACTGGGAGAGTTTGGATGGATCAGTCCAAACTCAACTGTACTCTTGGCAAAACTATGAAAAGAACAGGACTTTTTGCAAGGGAGGAATTTACTTATAAGCTATTTGGGACCAACATTACTTTATTCTTTTGCTTAATCAAAACAAACAACTAAACCTTTTGATAACCATCACACCCCTTACTTTGCCAATAAACATTGCCGAATTAAGATGGACTTAATAACATAATAAAATGTATTTAAAATATATTCATATTACATTTGCCAAGAGTTGAAATAGAAAAGAGAGCATACAGCAACAAATTGTGGGGGAAAACATTGCGTGGCAATTACTCAGTTAAAAATTTACTCATAAAAATCCTAGTTTATTTAGTTTTTAATGATTACCTTTATATAACTAAATTGTTTCCGATGTTCACAGTCAACTTCTCAAATTACATCCTGGAAGAGATTTAACTTTGTGTGGTTTTACTTGCCCTGAACATGAGTCAGCCCTAAAATAATATTACTAGAGTTAAAAAGTGTTTTCTGAAATTCCAAAGGGAAGTATAGCCCACTGAGAAGCTGGCATAGTGTAGAGAACGCTGCCTGCCCTTGGAGTCGGAAGGGCCTGAGTTCAAGTCCAGCTACTGCCAGATGCTGGATGATAACTCTGGGCAAGTGTTTTAACCTCCTAGTGGCCAGAACCACTCACAGGAGTTGCAGAGAGTCACCATCCACTAACCACCATAAATAGTGCCCAGAACCTAATGGCTAATGGCTGTGTATTGATCTGAATGGCACGACAGGACACTTGCTCCTTTGAGATGAATTAGGGTAGAGAAAGAATCCTCTCTCTCTTTTTCCCCATAATTCCTCCCTGGGGCACTGAGCAGGGCGAGAGTAGATTGACCTTGGAGTCAGTCAGAACTGAGCTCAAGGAGGCCTCAGATAGATACTTACTAACTGTGGGCACATAGACCAGCCCTTAACCTCCGCCCCAGGCCACCCTGAGACGAAGTTCTAGAGTAGCCAAGCTCTGCGAGTGGATGGAGTTTCCATACTAAGAATCTCCTCCACGCTGATGGAATCCCAGGTCCGGATAAAAAGAATCGGGGTGAGTACAACAACTTGGGGGCAGAGTAGCCTGAGAGAAAATGGGAGTGGCGGAGTCTTGGTCTTTTCCCGAGACGAGCTGAGGCTACAGCCCCTGTGCAAAGAACTTGAGGTCCCAACTGCTTTTTGCTCTTGGAAATGTGAGTCAGAGGACAAGGTACACAATCCACTCGCCCGCCCAGAGTGACACGATCGCACGAGCTTTTGTTTTGCTTTTTTCCCCTCTTTTTTCTGGGTTCCTAAATTCGTGCCGCCCAGAACTAATTCTGTTCAAATTACCTACAAACTCACAGAGGAACCAGAGGGGATCACCCGGTTGCGGGACGTACAGACCTAATTGCCACACGGGCTAGCATGCGCCTTGGGACGTTCTGGGCATCAGCTTCCTCCTCCGGAAAATCGGGAGACAGGACTTGATGCCCTCTGGGACCTACTGTGCCAGCGCTAAAACCTAGCATTCTGTAGCTATGTCTTCCCCACTTGTGGGCTAGGCCAGCTCCCTTGCCTTCGGCAACCAAATGGGAGTTCCAGGAGCTGGGGAGTGGAAGCCTTGGGGCCCCAGGGTTGAACAGAGGAAACCCAAGACAAGCTGCATTGTGCCACGCCACGGGTCCTCTGCGCCCTAGCAGAGTTTTCCAACTTTGCAGCAGGGGACTCGGGGCTTCCCCCGCGGGCAGTCTCCAACCCTTCCCGGGCTGGGGTCCTCTTCGGGCACTAGCCGGTCCACTAAGGGGCGACGTGACCTTACAAGTCCACCTCAACCACAGGCTGCCTGCCCTCCTGGACCCCGCACCCAACTCACCGCTCACGCTCGCCCCCGCCCGTCTTGGGGCGCTCCGCTCCCTGTCCCGGACCCCGGGAACCGGGTGCCCACAGCCTGGCCCGGGGACTGCTGCATGCCCGTGTGTGTGAGTGTGAGCGTGAGTGTGCGTGTGCCCGTGCCCCCCGCCCTCCCTCCGGGGGGGCGGGGAGGAGAAAAGAAGAGGACAGGGAGAGAACGAAGAGTAGGAGTGAGTCTACGCTGAGGAGAGTAGGACCAGAGAAAAAGTTTGGCCCAGCTGAGGGCGGGGAGCTGCCCGAGTTGAAGGGGCTGGGCCGCGGCTCCGTGCCCCTCCCCGGCCCGCCCCTCCCTGGCTCCTAGGCTGGCCTGGCGCCCAGGAGCGTCTAGGCGGTTCCCACGGGACAGAAAGAACTCTGCCCCCCACCCCCACCCCCAGCCTCCTAGGAGGAAGGCTGTGCAGCAAGAGCGGGCAGCTGAGGGGCAGCCAGCGGTGTGCTCCAGCTGTTAACACCCAGCTGCTGCGGGCGCTGTCTGCCCCTTCCATCTCCCCGAGGGCATGCGGGCATACACACCCAGCCTCTTCATCCACCTCGGGCTTCCTGCACTGTAACAGCCCCCCTCAACATTCTGCGGGCTGGAGAATCACATTCCGGGCCTGAAGAAAAGAGCTCAGGACTAGTTTGAGAAGACCCCGGGGAAACTGGCCGTCATGAGAGGGAGGAAGGTGGTTAGACAGGCCTCCCGAACTCAGAAGCTGCTTCCTAACAACCCCAAACTCAAACATCAGAACCTTAGTGGGTCCTTGTTCTTCCTGGAAACAGGCTCCAAAACTTCAGATGGCAACTCATCTGTGCCTTCTGCTTCTTTATAACTCCTGTCTGCTATCCTCCCTTGAGTTTTCCTTTCCATCTACCCAAGGCACTGAACTAACTTAAGTTTTCCAATATTCCCACTTCCAGTCCCAACCAAGACAAACCTAAAACCTCACCTAAAACTTAGAGGCTTAAATAGCAGGGATGACCTAAGCCTAGGGGACAGGGGTAGGAATGTGGCATTCAGAATATGCTAGTTTAAAATTTCATCACAGCTTTGTGACCCTGGTCAAGTCACTTAACCCCATTGCATAGCTCTTCTGCCTTGGAACACGTTATTGACAATAAGACTCAAGGTAAGGTTTGTTGTTTTTGTGTTTGTGTTTGTTTTTAGTTCATCATAGAATACCACCAAACTTTATATCCTATTCCTTCCCTTCTCTGTGGTCTGAGAAGCCATTTAAGTTTAAAAAAATAAAAAAAGTAAATAGCTTAGAGGCTATTTTTTTCAACAGCTGGTGTAGAAAGCCTCCAGTGACCCACCATCCAGGCAAAAGAATAACTAATGAAAATGATTGCCAGACAGGCTCTGTTGTTCTCTCTGAGCTCAGCAAATCAAAAACAGGGTGACAAAGAAGCTAAAGGGAAAGAAAAAGAAATTCCCCTCAGTAATTCAAAGTTACATTATATCAGAAGAGAGGGCAAGATAATACTGGGAAGGTGCAGGATGAGAAAGGTTGCCTATGAATTGAATAATCTCAATTAGACCTTCTTAGAAACCTTTTGAGGATTAAAGAGTATGCAATTTATGGCTCTCTTTCATTTTGAAAACAAAACAGATAAGGAAAATCTAAGGTGTAATAACATCATCCTTTGGACCTGCCCAGAAGACCATGGGATCAAAAAAATTCATCAAGAATGGGGATGATCTTTGTCTGGCATTCATTGATAAAGCTCTCCTGACTTATCTCATATTCCTCTTCTTGCATTCTATACTCAAGCCAAATTTCATCACTCTTCCCCTAGGACCACCTTGCAGTTACTTGCTACTGATGTTGCTCTATTCTCTTGACCTGAAATGTCTCCCACCCCATTCTTTCCTGGAGAATTGCTATTTTCCTTTCAAGTCCAATTCCAATGCCATCTCCAAGGAGCCTTCTCGAATTCCTCTCTACCCCTACCTCTTTTCTTCTCTTTTTAAAGAGATGGTAACAATAACTGACATGTATCTTTTCTCCCCTTCAACCTCACCTGGCATTTCATTTTGTAATTTTCTAATGCACTTATCTTGTAAAATTGTTTTTTATACAGTGGTTGCCTATGTTTCTCTTTCCTTCTATAAACTTCACAAGGGTAGAGACAGTATCGCATCTAAATTTGTAAGCATAGAATTCTGCATGCAGGTGGCATTTAATAAATATCCCTTGAATCAATTAACTTCATCTACATATGGAAATGTATTTGTCTATAAATCAAAGTCTACGTATAACAAGTGTATGTGTCTAGAACAACAAAGACTGTATTAAGTCCAACTCAAAAGAAGCCAGTCTCAATACACTGATTGGATGAATTCCCTAGTACTCTAAAAGACATAGAAGACCTAATGTGGAAGGAGACTAGGAGAAAAGGTGATGTGTCAATCAACTGGGCCCCCAAATGTGCAACAGTTTCCCCTAAAGGGCTATAACTCAAAAGAATTATTCATTGGGCAGACATTCTATGTGAACCATTGTGTCCAATCATTGAATCGCAGTACTGAGCCCATGAGTGGATTTTGTAGATTCATCAAGTTCAACCCCATCATTTTGCAGATGAGGAAACTGAGGTTGAAAATCTTTCCCAAGGTGATGCAAAAGGGGAACACACAAGTATAGAATATGGTCTTTGCACCAAAAGAGGTTAGTTACTAACACACATGAAATAATGAGCAAATAAAGTATATGACCAAAATGTTAAAGCTATGGCTTTGGCTGTGGCAAAAAGACTTCTCCCAGTACCTAAAAGGGATTATGAATTGAGTTGTGGTCCCTAGTGGATCCGAATGACATCGAATGACATGTATATATATATACATATATATGTATATATATATATGTGTATATATATGGCATATTCTACCTTCCCTCACTCACCCCAAAACTAAAGTATATGTAAAACTATTTATATAAATATCGTATGAGTGCAAATTATTATTATGGCAATGCTCTCCTGGGTCCTTCCCCCTCCTCCTGACATATACTATATGGAAAGTAAGCCAAATGACAGTCTCTTTCCCACCACTTTCTTTCTTTTCTCAGGGATATATTGATAACAACTCTCAGGGATATGATGCTTTGAAGTTTGAAGACTTTAGCACTTCACATACATTATTCATTTGACTCTCCAACAGCCATGTGGAAATTTCTATAATTATAACATAATATAACATAATATAACATAACATAATATAATATAGTATAGTATAATATAATATAATATAATTAATATAATATAATATAAAGAAATATTCCATGTGGAATAAGTCCTATGGGTATTATTATGCCCATTTTACAGATAAGGAAATGGCTTGGAAAGATCGTGACCAGACTATGGTCACACCAACTAGTAAGTATTTATATCGGATCCTAGCACAGTGCCTACCCTGTAAGCTCTTAATAAATGTCTGTTCATTAATTGACTGTCAAAAGGCAATCTACCTTAACTCCAGATTCTGGGCTTCAAAAGAAGTATTAGAAATAAGGGAAAGAAATATCTGGGGAAACAGAAAGGGCCCCTAGCATTGGAGGAAACAGGAAGTCTTTCGCCTTTCAAAGTACTCCAAAGCCCTCTATGGGGAATCCTTTCCCTGCCTGCAATACTCCCTATGCTGGCCCCTTTGGATCATCAAGCAGCTCTTGTGTCAAGGAGCCTGTAGTATGAAAGTGTGATTACCTTCTTGGGGTCTCATCACACTTCTTGTGACTCAAGAACCCACTCAGAAACTGGGAAATGCATTCTTTTGCACAACCTGAGGCTCCTCACTTCTAAGTACCCCCAAGTTCTGGTCTTGTCTGCAACTGTCATTCCTTTAAAGAGGGCTCCCCCAAATCACTCCCAACACAGACTAGATTCTCTTCCCTTCAGTGCCATTTCCCAGTTAAAAGTACTTCCAAATAGGGCTCCCCCTATCTCTTATCTAACTAGTTGGTGGCTTGGTGAAGACTACTAATCACTGTAGTTCTTACACCTTCAAGTTGTCCCAATATTTAAAAGAAATGAGCCTGGAACCCCTTAATAGTGAGCCAGACCTGGAGATGGGAGGCCCTGGGTTCAAATTTGACCTCAAATACTTCCTGGTTATGTGACCCTGGGCAAGTCATCTCTAATCCCAATTGCCTAGCTCTTACCACTCTTCTGCCTCAGAACCTATACTTAGTATGGATTCTAAGACAGAAGGTAAGAGTTTTTTAAAAAGAGGGAAAAAATGATAACCCCCGCTGAGCCAATCAATGATGATTTTTTCCCTCTTGCAATGAATAGTCTTAATGTCATCTAGATTATTATTTGTGATTGTCCCTATAAGGCAACCAATCAATAGATTGTTAGTTCTTTGAGAACAGAAACTGTTTTCTTTGTTTTACTTTTTGCTTTTTTTTTTTTTTTTAATTTCTAGTGCTTAGCACAGTGCCTGGGATATAAATAGGGTCTTAACAGATATTTGTTGACAATTCAATTCTTGTCCTGCTTCTTATTATATCATTTGATCTTTACCTTGCCCTAACCAATCTGATAAGTTCTTCCTCAAAGCCCTTCACACCTCTTTGTCTGCTAAGTACCCCTTTGATTGGCTTTCAAAATCTATGGGAGGGGCAGCTGGGTAGCTCAGTGGATTGAGAGTCAGGCCTAGAGACAGGAGGTCCTAGGTTCAAATCTGACCTCAGACACTTCCTAGCAGTGTGACCCTGGGCAAGTCAGTTGACCCCCATTGCCTATCCTTACCACTCTTCCACCAAGGAGCCAATACACAGAAGTTAAGGGTTTAATAAAAAAAAAATCTATGGGACACTGGGGCTATACCTCTAATTATAGAAATTAATAAATAAAAATAATATTAAATCATACAATTACATAAATTAAGTACCCTCAAGAGAAAAAATAGAAAGAGCAACAGACATCATGGTTTGGCCATAGCATTTTTTTTCTCTTCATTCAAAACTATCCTTCAACATTTTTACTGAGTGATTCTATATGTCTCTGAAGCATAGAACATTATGTTCTCCAAAGAATCAAAATTGTGAGTGACTCAAAAGTCAATGATGGATTTAAGCAAACTGTAAAAAAAAAGAAGAAGAAAAAGGAAAATTGGAGATGATTTGCATAGAAATAGCCTTAAAAGTTATCAACAAGAAAATGTTTGGTTGGAAGAGGTGGGTTATCTAAGTAAATACAGTGATATCAAATGACATTGGACCCATGAGATGGAAAAAGAGCTAGAAGAAGGTCTCTACCATCTCAGGGAGATCTTCTATGGAAGATTGCCTATAAGAATGGAACTGTGCTAGGAGACGATGGTGGATTGTTATGAGCAATGGGAGACACTGGTTAAGTTGATGAAGGAAGTATCTCCCAGGCAAGATGCCCCACCCACATTTTAACTTATGGAAGGTGTGTGCTGCCTATGTATGAAAAATATATCCACATGGCCACATGGTAAGTCTAACAATATAAACAGGTAGCTCAGGGAAAGAAGTTGATATTGATAGATATCTCGGGAATCTTCACCACTCTCCTCCAAGGAAAATCTGATTCCTGCCTTTAGAGGAGTGGGAGAAGGGGCCATGAGTCTGGGCTGCTTTGTTTGTCCTCCTCCAAGACAGGGGGAAATGAACTAGAATTATATCTATGCGATCTCCTAAAAACTTCATAGCTAAAGAAGAAGAGAGGTGGGAAAACTTGGAGTGAGGAGGTTAGAGCTGCTATTCTCTGCTATATCAGACCACACCAGAAAGAGTAAAATCTATATCAAGCACCATATTTGGAAAGATCATTGACGAGGAGAAGGAAGATGACAAAAACAAGAAAGGGGACTGGAAATTGTGTCATATTAGAACAGGTTAAAAAAAATTACTCAAGAGCTATTTTACCTAGAAAAGAAAATTGGGAGGATTGAAGGACTCATTTCTGAGAGATCTCATAGAAAAGGAATTAGTTCTACTTAATCAATGAGCATTTCTTCAGTCCCTACTGTGTGCTTAGCCCCAAAGGGGAAAATCAGAAGCAATAGATGGAAGTTAAAAAGACAAATTTACATTTAATCTAAGAAAAAATAGCCTAACATTTAGAGATGTCAATGTGTAAAAAAGGGTTACTTTGGTAAATACTTTAGTAGGTTCCCTCTTTCCTGAGATCTTCAAGCAGACTGGATGAGGAATGGTTGAGGATGTTGTAAAAGAATATTTGGGGGGGGGGGCAGTGCAGTTGACAAGCATTTATTGAACACGTCCTATACTTGGGTACAATGCTATACTTCCTACTTACTTTATTGAACACTTCCTATACTTGGGTACAAGGAAGATACAAAGAAAGGAGACTTGTTCGGGACAAGTTGTACCAGATAGTATCTGAGGCCCTCTTCCAAATCAGAAATGACATTAAAAATCCAAGGTAGGAACTATATCCATGTTGGTTAACCAATGGCACATTTATGCTCCTCTCCCCCTCTCCATGTGTGCCTGAGGACATTTCTCACATCATCTACCCCTGCTTCCTCCCTCCCTTGTCTGGGGTAATGTTGGTGGGGGAGAGGGGAGATAAGGGTTGCAGTTTGGGTACTAAGTCTCTAAAAGGTTCGATACACTGAACTATATTCTAAGTCTGCAAGAAATTTCATTAATGAGGCAGCCATTGGTGGTAGCTCGTGGGAATGAGATGGACTGGAAGTAGGATAGACCTCAGATCAAATCCCAGCTCAGACCTTTTCTAACTGTGTGATCTTGCCCAGAGTCACTTAATCTCTCCTTGACTCAGTTTCCTCATCTGTAAAATGAGAATAACAATACCACCTGTCTCCCAGGATTGTTGTAATGTAAGGATCAGCCAAGATGACCCGTGCATAGTTTACAAATCTTAAAGCCTATGTAAAAACTAAGCATTATTATTATTACGTACTCTATTGGAAAACACGTCTATAATAGAGTATATTAATGAAAGTGATCATATCTTTTCTTAATGTTCATTTTTCTTTACTAACTTCTTTATACCTTGCAGGTCTCCTCAAAATTCAGGTTCATTCTCTTTCCTTACAGTCTTCCTATTTAATTGCCTCTTTCTTCGTGGGTTTACTTGCACCTACCATCACACAGCTGACCCCTGCCACAAGCTAATGAAGAGCTAAGAATGTCCTAGTAATGAAAATGAAACCCAATTAGATACTTCTCTCTCCAAGGGCTATTTTCCAAGACTGATATTCTTGTTTACAAATCAAATGTTGTATTAGGCTTATAAGTCCACCTGCAAAATTAAAAGATTCAGCGATTACAGCTGGCTTCAGCTTGAAGATGATAAGATCTCTGATTTGAATAAGAGAATGCTAATTTCCTGTTGTTCTTTTCCAAAATGAAGAGCAAACTGTCACCCTCTGAGCTTTTGCTTTTTCTTCTAAATGAACCAATTGAATTGGATTGAACCAATCATCTCTTGATGGACTGAAGGTTAACAGCACTGGTTGTTTTCTTAGTGCATTAGCATTCTACAGTGTTGTGCTATGCCTTGGAATGTACAAACATTAAATATTAATAGGGTAGGAATACATCAAATCCAAGAGGGAAAATCAATAACAAGAATGAGAGTGTTTGCTTCAGATTATAATTTTTTAATTGCAGAACAATAGCAACTGACATTTATGTAATATTTTACATTTATTATCTGATGGAGTCTTCAAAACAACCTTGGGACGCAGGTACTGTAAATATGATTATCCCCATTTTAGAGATGAGGAAATTGAGGCTCAGAGAGATGACTTGCCAGAGATTATACAGCTAACGTGTGTCTCAAGGATTTCAACCTAGCTCTATATTCTAGTGATATACAAAATGAAAAATTATATCGAACATGGGGTGGTATAGAGGACTAATTTTGGAGTCAGGAAGACCTAGGTCCAAGTTCAGCCCATGTCACATAATAGCTTTGTGGTCACCACTATTATAATACCTAACCTAATAGCTAGTTAAGTCGTCTAATCTCTCAGTGTCTTAGGTAACTCTCTAAGGCTATAAGCTACAGAGAAATTGCCCATCAGTGAAAACAGTTTCTATATCTGGAGCTTCCATAACAAGAGGGACAAGGAGAGGAAGAGGGAGAAGGAGCGAGAAGGGAGGGGAGGGAGACAGAGGGAAAAAGACAGAGACAGAAAGAGAAAAAGACAGGCAGAGAGAGAAAGAGACAGACAAAGGGCAGAGAGAGAGAGAGAGAGAGAGAGAGAGAGAGAGAGAGAGAGAGAGAAGAGAGAAGAGAGAGAGCGCACAAATATGGACAGAGGAATAGACATTGTCATAGATACAGATATAAACACTTTTAATACATATAAATGTGGACACTGATGTAGACATACAGATATAGATATATACAAGGTAAGACGATTAAAAACTTAACTAAAAAGAATTCTATCAAGTTCCAGAATAAGTTATGACCAACTTCATAAATGCTTTGAGAATGTTTTCTCCCTCTATCTAGAATTCTATGGCCAGCCTTTACCGTGGTTCTCTTCATTGGGGGATAGTTAGTCTTTGACCAATCAATTCCAGACACACACACCCCACCGCCACCACTAGATGATGTCACAGAATGCAAAGGGCAGATATCTGAGGTAAGAAAATTAATGAAGTGTTAAATTAACTGTAAAGATGATAGTGAAAACATTTCTCTAATTGAATTGAAGAGGAGCTTGGGACCTCCAGGCTGAAAATTAGACATACCGCTGGGCACAGCCTTTAAATAGCTCAGCCAGCCAGCCCTGTTGCTGGTTCAAGTTTGAGAGTCCAGGCCAGGAGGAGCTGCATGGAGGAGACTCCAGGGAGGGCACTAGAGAAGGAAAACATTTTCATTTATTCTTCTTCACTGAGTGTGGCGTCTAGCACCAGAGCTACTTATCCAGTGGGAGACGCCCCATCCAGAAGTCCAAGAGTTGGTTATTTCCATAGAGTCCAAGGCATATTTGAAGGAGTAGAGCCAAACAGTCTCTGGTCAGACCCAGACCCAGAGAGACAGTAGCTTGAGAGAGAGAAAGCAACTGCAAAGAGAATTACACTTGGCAGCAAGGAAGGGAAATAGCAATAGATCCAAGGGAGAACCAGCCCTGGGAATCAAGAGTTTGGCTATAGAAAGGAGCAGACCCTTGAAGCTGAGACAAGTAACTACCCCAGTAGAGATACTGTGTTTAGGGAGAAGTTTCAGGAACAGTCGTTAAGGATACAAAGGACTCTGGGTACCTAAAGAAATAGTTATAAGTTGCTTGATTGTATGTGTTGCCTATATCTATGCCTTGCTACCATTGTACCTCTAAGGTCTTGCCCATTCTTCCCATGGATGTTGAATGTA
The DNA here is from genome assembly GCF_016433145.1 of Gracilinanus agilis. NCBI lineage: Eukaryota > Metazoa > Chordata > Mammalia > Didelphimorphia > Didelphidae > Gracilinanus > Gracilinanus agilis. The sequence goes on along the minus strand of NC_058133.1, from coordinate 45,348,383 downwards.
CTTGTAGGGAAATAGACACTCAGACCAACTTTGTAAATGCTTTTGATTTTATTGAATTGTGTCCACTGACTTACTGTTAAGGAGAAGCTCAGCAGTGGGGGCTCATGAGATGTTGCAGGTGGTTCAGACTGTAAGCTTTAAAATTAATATACAATATCTCCAAAGTACTATATTTAACAAGATTTATTAATAATAACTAACATAAAAAGCTAGAGTAAAAAGCCCGCTTTCCCAGCTGTGCACACAGAAAAAAAGAAAGGGAGGAGTTATAGAACTATATAAACAATAATGTGAAGACACATGTAAACAAAAATGGAAAAGGAATTTGGGGACAAGGAAAGAATTCTGTGAGATGGAGTCCAAGGGTTCAAGATTTTTTTCTAACTATACAAGACTCATAGCATACCCTTTGAATTTGAAAATGTTAGCTGCCCTCTGAGCACCTAACCTGAAAATCTGAGTTAAATTGAAGGAGTAGCCTAGAGATTGGGAATAGGTAAGGTACAGGGGAAGGAAAGGGAGCTATATCTTCCAGATTCCTGATCTGGCTCTAAAAGAAAAATAGCATGATGGGGCACCTAGATGGCTCAGTGGATAGAGTCATTCAGTCATAGCTGACTCCTCATGACTATACCCTAGCATTCCAGACCTTTCTATCCTCCACTATCTCCCAAAGCCTGTTCAAGCTGTGTTTCCCTATGCAGATCACATAACCTGAGTATCAGTTTCCTGAGCTCTCAGGTATGGCCTAAACTACTTCCTCCACATAACATAACATAACATAACATAACATAACATAACATAACATAACNCAGCTGTGCCCCCCCCTTTTTTTTAAACAAAATTGAATTTCTTTTTTTTTTAAGTTTCTTTTTCTTGCTTTTTTTCCCCTGGGAACATGGATAATGATGAAATTTGTTTTGCATGACTACATTATTTGTAAGAGGTTGAGTTTTCCTTGCTATCTCAATGGGTGGAAGAGAGGAAAAGGGAAGGAGAGAATTTGGAACTGAAAATAAAGTAAAATTGAAATTTTTTCAGATAAATGACAAATAGAGCAGTTGTCAAAGTGTTAGGCAAAATGTTGAAGAGACTAAGGAAAAAGGACTTAAGTAGATCTTGGTGCAATGGCCTGGGACTAAGTTATTAGGAGGTAGAAGAAGTGTTTATATTTCATATTATATTATCTTATTTTGTTTACATTAATTCATTATATCTATATATTTATATAATGTGTAATTTATATATGTATAAATATATAATATGTATTTTATATATGAAATAAAAAATATTATTTTGATAAGATATTTGGGGCATTTTTCAAAGTATTTGTAAACATCTAAGAGAAAAGGTGGGGTAGTAGAAAGAAGCAAGACTGAAAATTGCAGTCTCCCTTCTGACACTAGCTGAACCTCAGTTCCCTCATCTTCAAAATGGTCATAATAATACCCTTAAAGTATTATCATGAAGTCACAGGCTTATAGCAAGTATCTGACAAAAGACTCACCTCTCAAATAGAGAATTGAGTCAAATGTATAAGAATATAAAGCATTCCCCAGTAGAAAAATGGTCAAATGATATGAACAGGCAGTTCTCAGTGGAAGAAATTAAGCTTCTATGTCATATGAAAAGATGCTCCAATTCTTTAGAGAAATGTAGACTAAAACAACTCTGAGATAACATGTCACACCTACCAGATTGACTAACATGACCAAAAAGGAAAATGATAAATATTGGAGAGGATGTGGGAAAACTAGGACACTAATATGCTGTTGGTGGAACTGTGAACTGATATAACCATTCTAGAGAGCAATGTGGAACTAGACTCAACGGTCCAAAAACTATGCATATCCAATACCATTGCTGGACCTGTATCTCAAAGAGATCAGAGATAAGGAGAAAAGGATCTATCTGTACCAAAATATTTTAGCAATTCTTTTTGTAGCAGGCAAAAAAAATGGAAACTGAGGGATTGTCCATCACAATGGATGAACAAGTTGTGCTATATGGTTGTAATGGAATACTATTGGGCCATAAGGAATGATGAACAGGACAAATTTAGAAACACCTGGAAAAACATATATTAACTGATGCAAAGTGAAGTGAGCAGAACTAGTATATATACAGTAACAGAAATATTATACAATGGTCAACTGTGAAGGACTAAACCATTATCAGCAAAAGAAGTCTCCAAGAAACCACAAGGGACTCATGATGAAAATGTTATCCACAGCCAAGGAAGGAACTGTTAAGTCTTGAGTGCAGATCACAGCAAGTATTTCCCACCATATTTCCTTCATGAGATTTCTCTTGTATGTGTAATATGTGTATCATGACATGAGCAATATATTACATGAAAATATGTATATAATCAATATTGGACTATTCATCACCTTGGGGAGGAGAGGTGGGAAGGGAGGGAGATAACTTGAATTCTAAAATGTCAAATAACAATTGGCAATGACAAAAAAAATTGGAAAATGAGGAAGCATCCCTCAACTGGGTAATGGCTGAACAAATTGTGGTATCTGATGATGGTGATGGAATACTATCGTGTGATAAGGAATGATGAACAGCTTGATTTCTATATGAACTAGAAAGACCTCCATGAACTGATGTGGAGTGAAATGAGCAGAACCAGGAGAACATTGTACACAGAAAGTGAAACATTATGGAACGATCCAATGTAATGGACTTTGCTACAGATAGCAATGCAGTGATCCAGGACAATCCAGAGGGTCTTATGAGAAAGAACGCTAACCACATCTAGAAAGAACTGTGGCAGTAGAAATGCTGAAGAAAAGCATATGATTTATGATTTGGGGTATTGGTTTTAAAGACTTTTCACAGTTTGGGGTTTTGGTTTTAAAAGAGAACCCTATTACAAAAATGAATAATATGGAAATGGATATCAAGTGATAACATATGTATCACCCAGTAAAATTGTTTGTCAGTTCCAGAAGTGGGGAGGGATTAGGGGAGAGAGACAACAAAAATCATGTAACCACGGAAAAATATTAAAAATACATTTTAAAATATAAATAAATAAAAATATATTTTAAAAATTGTCAAAAATGTTTCTAAATGTAACTGAAAAAATGTTTTTTAAATTTAAGGCATAGACTTGTTGTAAACGATCAAATGGAAATTACCTTGCAAACCTTGGAGCACTATATAAATGTCAGCTATTATAAGTTAAAGACCCCTCGAAGAAAATTTCTGGAGAAACGGTTGAGTGAGACATTATTTCTGATAATCCTCACATCCTTCACCCACAGATATACAACCTCTAGGAAGAAAAAGAAAACAAGCCAGAAAAATATTGAATCAAAAAGAGAGAAATAAAGTGCCATTCACATGATTTTTTTTTCTGCTATGGCAGTGACTCTGACTTCCCAGAAGTCTGTTTCAGTGAAAACAGAAGCCTCCTTTTATGAGTTACCTTCACTCTCTAGAATGCAAGCTTCTTTAGGCAGAAACTGTCTTTTTTTCTGCTCATATTTGCAATCTTGGGATTTATTACAATGTAACATGTAGGAAGAACTTAAATGCTAGTTTGCTTATTGACACAAGCTCTTAAAGGTCCTATTTTACTTAAAAACATTTCAAAACATTACATTGGTGATAGATTATCTCCTCTTGACTTCCCTACATCCTTTGATGCTATTAACTATAGTCTCCTCCTTCATTTATTTAATTTATTTGTTTGTTTGTTTATTTGTTCATTTTATTGTTTATGTGTTTATTTTTTCCTTTGTGGGATTTCATGACACTACTCTCTGTGGATTCTCTATCCTATATTCTGACTCCTTTGTTAGACTATCATCCATATCCTGCCTCCTAACTATGGATACATGGACAACTAGGTCATGCAATGGATAGAGAATAGGGTTTGGAATCAGAAAGACCAGAGTTCAAATCCAGCCTAAGACACTTACTAGTCATGTGACTCTTGTCAAATCACTTAACCCTGTTTTCCTCAAGTTCTTCATCTGTAAAATGAGCTGGAGAAGGAAATGACAAACCATTCCAGTATCTTTGCCAAGAAAACCCCAAATAGGGTCATGAAGAATTGGACATGAATGAAATAGCAACAATAATAATGATGGATGTGCCACCAAGGTTTTGTCCTGGTCCCTCTTCTCTCCATCTTAGACTCAATGCTAATTATTGGTTCCAAGGCAGAAGAATGGTAAGGGCTAGGCAGTTGGAGTCAGGTGACTTTCCCAGGGTCACAAAGCTAGGAAACCCCAAATAGGGTCATGAAGAATTGGACACCCCACCACCCCAACTCCAAACCACCCTTTGTCATACAGCTGATTTTCCTAAAGCACAGGTCTAACCAGGACCCCTGCCACCCAACACACAGAGTCAATTATTACTTCTAGGATAAAATACAAACTTATTTATTTACATTTTAAAACTCTTCACAACATGCTCCCACCTCCCTTTCCAGCCTTATTGCATGTTATTCTTCTCCACACACTCTATGGGTCTAGCCAAACTGGCCTTCAATTGGTCCTGATATGTAATACTATATCGACAATCTCTCTGTGCCATTACATTCCTGGAATTCTCTCTCTCTTCACCTCCACCTCTTGGGGCCCCCAGTTCCCTTCAAAACAACTTAGCAATCAACTTTGAAAAGCTGGGGGAGCTGGGCAGTTTGGTGGCTCAGAAGATTAAGAGCCAAGCCTGGAGATGAGAGGTCTTGAGTTCAAATTAAGCCTCAGAAACTCCCTAGCTGTATGTCCCTGGGCAAGTCACTTAACCCTCATTGGCCAGCCTTTATCACTCTTCTGACTTGGAGCCAATACACAGTATTGATCCTAAGATGGAAGGTAAGTGTTGGAAAAAAAAAAAAGAATGAAAGTCTTAGGAATTCTGATGAACACAGTGACTAATCCTAAGTCGATTAAATAGACTACCCAGTTGAGAAGTGATATACTCATAGTGTAGATTGAGATTTGAGGGCATGTGGGGTGGGGGGAACATGGTCAATACAAAAAAATGTAGGTAGTTCAATGGATAGAAAGCCAGAACTAGAAATGGGAGGTCCTGGGTTCAAATTTGACTTCAGGTGCTTCTTAGTTGTGTGACCCTGGGCAAGTCCCTTAACCCCAGTTTCCCAGCCCTTATTATTCTTGTTTCTTTGAACCAATATTGAGTATTCAAGATAGGTGGAAAGGGTTTAAAAAAAAAAAAAAGAAGAATTTGTTTTGCTTGACTATACATGCAATAGGGAATTTTTCTTAATGGGGTGGGAGAGAAAGAGGGAGAGAAGATAAGTCCTTTGAAAAAAAAAGTTCAAAAAAAGGTTAAATACTACTTTGTGCATATGGCCTTTCTCAGTCCCTGGTTGCTAATGCCTTCTTCTCCATGGTTACTTTATATCTTTTTGTTTATATGTGCCTTGTATATACCTCTGTATGCATAAATTGTTTCTCCTTTAGAATATAAACTTCTTGAGGGCAACATCTCTGTTTGTTTGGGATTTTTTGTATCCACAGTGCCTAGCCCAATGCCTGGCACATTAGGTGCCAGTTAGGTGCTTAATCAGTGCTTGCCTATTTACTAATTGCCCTTTTCAAAAAAGAGGGCTAATTTAGCTTGGTTCTGAAAAGTTCATCAGCAAATTGGCTACAGAGTAAAACATTTTCCCACCACCCCAATTCTTTTTTTTTTTTTTAACCATTTCCTTCTGTCTTAGAATCAATAGCAAATATTGTTCTGAGGGCAGAAGAGCTAGACAACTGGGGCTAAGTGACTTGCCCAGGATCACATAGCTAGGATGTAACTGATATCAGATTTTTACCCAGGACTCCCATCTCCAGGTCTGGCTCTCTATCCTCTGAGCCTCCTAGTTGCTCCTCTACTAACTCTTAAAGACTGTCTTCTAAGAGTTCCAGTCTGCATCTACCAAGGGAATACCCTTGTCTAAAAGGATGTCGACAAAATTACGAGTCCTTGAAGTTGTGAAATAAAGATAAGATAACTAAAGGGAGAGACTAGGGAAGAAATGCATGTTGACTCAGGAATTAGAGATGACTTGAAAAATGCTGAGGGACAAATTATAATAGATACTAGATATCCTGAAATAAATGAGGGGAGACATGAACTCCTCTAAAAATACACAAGAGGAGATGAAAGAACCTATGAGGCTGGCAAATAACACAGAATAATTACAAACACCATTAGAGGCGGTGAAAAGTCGAATCGATGCGGTGCAGCAAAGAACAAGGGACAGTGGAAACAAATTGGGAGGACAATCAATCACCGAATTTAACAGGACTAAACCAACAAATGGTTATAGAGCAAGAGAAAAAGCAACTGACTTTGAAAGTAAATCCGCAAGATCAAAGCTCAAAATAATAGAGATTCCAGACGAGACAGAGAAGAAGGAAAAAAAAAAAAACAACAACATAAAACCTGGATGTGAAATGTAAAGAAATAATTGAGAGCAGCTCTGGGGAGCTATGAAGTACAAATGATAGTCTGGTAAAGGAGGGGCTCTCTAGTCCCTTTAAGGAAAGGCTCAGGTTAGGAGCCCCAAGAGGTACGCATTGGAGGGAGCACGGTTTAGTGGATAGAGCGCTGGACTTGGACATAGGAGGTCTGGGCCCGAACCTCACTTTAGACATTCAAACCTCTGAGGGACTCAGTTTCCCACATCAAAAAATAATTTTATACTTGCACTATAATATAGTGGTGCTGGGAGGAAAGTGCTTGAAAAATTTGAAGGCGCAGTACAAATATGATTTATTATGATCATTGTTAAACTCTTAAACTACACAGGCACACACATATGATCCTTCAAACACTGGAAAAAAAAAAAGCCAGTCATCTCAAAAGGCTCAAATTAGATTTGTATCAGATTACTGTCCTCAAGAGGAATAATGGGAATGAGGTAATATCAAGGGTTTAAAAAACATACAGAAGGCTAAAAAAATCTTAAAAAGATCTTAAAAGTTACCTAGCCCAACCCCCTCGTTTTACAGATGAGGAAACTGAGGCAAAAGGTGTTGTTACTTGCTAAAGATCATATAGCCAGTGATTGGCAGAGTCAAGATTTGCATTCAGTTCTTCTGACTCCAAAGTCAGCCCTCTTTCCACTTCACTACATTTCCTTTCATGAGATTAGATGCAAGAGTCAGCTCCCCAGACAATCCTTTGGAGAATGGAAGAAAAAATTGATTCAACAATCAATAGGCTTTCAAACAATTAACCAAAGCAAACACCTGAAAAAAATCTTTACTGTTAGAATTGGAGCACCACCTCATCATTTAGCTGTCTAGATCTTAAGATACTTACTGCGTACAAAAGATTTCCATAGCTCATTTAATTGGCAAATACCTGAAAAAAAACAAAGAGTAACCAAAGGAAGGAAACCAGGGCCACTGTGGGGTGGCAAGGCAATTACCCTGAGGAATGTCTCAGCCCTCTGCCCCATGGCAAGATTCATAGGATCATAGATTAAAAAACTGGAAGGGACCAAAAGGCCAGGAAGTCCAACCCCCCTCATTTTACTTATGGGGAAACTGAGCCATGAGGCATTTAAACAACTTGCCCAAAGTCACACAGATAAAGCAACAGAAGCAGGCTTTGAAACCAGGATTTCTGTCTCCAGAGAACATTTTCTTTCTACTCTCCCTCACTGCCTCTCTGCTAGTGTGTTATACATTGACCCATTATATTGAGATTATCATGCTAGTTTGTCTCTGAAGAAGAGAAACAGAGAGTGAAAGAGACACACAGAGAAAAAAGAACTCTTTGCTTCCTTTGCTTCATTACAATACCACTATTGTAGTGTGTGTGTGTGTGTGTGTGTGTGTGTGTGTGTGTGTGTGTGTTTCCACTGGAAAGTCCTTTGTTCTAGGACCATGTTGGTGAACCTACGGCACATGTGCTGGAGGGGACTGCTCCTCTCCCCCTCTCCACTGTGCCTGAGGACATTTTTCACCTCACCCACCCCTCTGCCCAGAAGCCCAATGGGATTGCTTCCTCCCTTCCTTTCTGGGGTAAGGGGGTGGCTCACATGCTCCATGAGGGTGCAGTTTGGGCACTCCATCTCTAAAAGGTTCACCCTCACTGTTCTAGAGGCATACTAGGAGCTGCCCAAGTTTTTAGGCAAACTGAACACCTAAGGACTGGATAATGATGAAACTATGCCATAATGTCAGCAAGAATTTTAGCCCTAACAGTGACTTCTTAGTCATTTACTATTCTCTTGGGAATGCCTCTATCAAGAGATCCCCACAATCACTATCTCCGATCCTTGCGGATGCTCTGACCCATATGCCTGGCATTCATGACCATCTCTGAAAATCCTTTCCCCACCCCAAACCAAACCACATAATCCTCTCTTTGAAAGTAAACAATATAAAGGGTTGAATCTCAAATCCTGTAAATTTCAATTGCAGCACCACCTTCTGCAGGAAGCCTTTCCTGATACCTCCTAATAGTCTTCCTCAAATTACTTTTTATTTAGTTTGTGTATATTCTGTATAGACTGATTATTAAGCACAGTAATATCTTATAATTCATATTCTCTCTTCTGATGGAATATAAGGTCCTTTAGGGCAAAGATCATTTCTTTTTTGACTGTTTCCCCAATCACCTCTGTCAAGAGACCTTGACGATCACTTAGTGACCCCAAAGAAACATGAAAAAGAAATGAAAGAGGTATACAAAAGAAAGAGAAAGATGAAAGAAAATGGCACTTTTTATGGATGACATGATAGTTTTCTTAGAAAATCCAATGTACTGAGTCAAAAAAGGGAATCAACATAATAATTTTAGCAAAGGAGTAGAATCTAACATACCCACAAAAATATTTGAATATTCATATACTAGTAAACATCATGGAGAATTAATAAGAAGAGTAATCCCATTTACAATAAAAGCTATAAAAACCATATATAGCAAATATAAATAACTGGCTATTAACCTACCAAGGTCCCTATGAGATCTTTATGAAGACAAACTCAGATTCAAAACTTTGGATTATGCTTTACTCTCCTTTAAACTTCATTGCTTGCTATCAGATTTTCTCCATTCTACTTCCACCATATTGGTTATATGTAGTAAAAGGACACAGGCTTCGGAGGCAGAGGACCTGGGATTAAATCCTACCTCTAATGCTTATTAACTGTATATCTTTGGTCATGTTACAGTTTCTCTGGGTCTCATCTTTCTCATCTATAAAATTTGCAGGGGTGGTGTTGGAGTAGGAAGAGGCACAGACAGACTGGGAAGGTAAGGTAGACAAGATGGCATCTAAGATAGATCTCATACCTCTAGAGCAGTGAGGGGCAAACTACTGCCCTCAGGCCAGATGTGGCCCCCTGATATGTTCTATCAGGCCACACCACATTAATCCTAATCTGATGAATACAATGAGTAGGATACAATACAATGAAACTTCCAAAGAGTTGCCTTAGAAACAGACTGACAGATGAGCATTTCCTTTCTTTTGGCCCCCTCTTTAAAAAGTTTGCCCATCGCTGCTCTAGAATCTTGGGCCTGGAGTCAGGAAGACCCAAGTTCAAATGTAACCTCAGACACCTACCAGCAGTGTGACCCTGAGAAAGTCACTAAACCTCTGAATGTCTCAGTTTCTTCATCTGTAAAATGGGGGGGAATGATAACACCCATGTATATATACATAGCTAAATGGCATATTGGTAGAATTTGGGGCTTCCAGTCAGGAAGTCTTGAGAAATCTGGCTTCAGACCCTTACTTCAATCACCTCAACTAATCAAATACCACTTAAAATCCCAAAGGGACTGGATACAATTATTATCTCTTGCATCGACCCTTTCTCTACACTCTGACTTCTGCAATCATTCCAGTACATAAACCTAGAGCTATTAAGGAGTCTTTGAAGTCAATGAGGCAGCTAGGTGGTACAGTGGATAGAGTGCCAGGATTGGGATCATTTTGAAGTCTTGCAAAGTCTTCACTTGAAGGAAGTGAAAGTAGGCAAAGACGGGGAGAGATGATACTGGAATGGTAAAGATAAAAAAAGCAGACTCGTTAGGTTGGCCGTATTAATTTAGTTACCCCCTAAGTCTGTCATAGATATTAGGATTCTGCTGCACTCAGGATGTTCACATATTTGATTTGGTAGGAATGGAAACCACATCCAGGTAGGTCCCCTTTTAGTTACCAGATCTGTAGTCTTTCTTGGCCCTCATCCTTCTGGTACTACCTGACTACTCTCTCCTGGATGCTCCCTCCTCTCTGAGCTATTTGTTAACACCACATTCTCTTGGTTCTTCTTCTAACTCTCTGACCTCTTCTTCTCAGTCTCCTTTGCTGGATCATTACTGTGCTATCTAATTGAAGTTGGACCTTATGATCCTGTTTTTGAGTCTCCTTCACTTCTCTTTCCATACTCTTTTGCTTAGCAACTTCATTAGCTCCCATGAATTTAATGATCATCTCTATCCTTATCAGGACAGCTACGTGGCTCAGTGGATAGAATTCTGGGTCTACCATTCATTCTCTCCTCACTTCCACTTCTTAAAATCCTTTATAGTCTTCAAATTTCAGTTTCAAAACCATTTTCTACATGAAGCCTTTCCTGATCCCTAATACTCTCCCCAAAATTGTTTTGCATTTCATTTATAGATTTATCATTACACATTGTGTTAGTTTGTATAGTCTGTATAGATTTATTATTACACACAATAAAGTATTATAGTACATAGTATAGTACATAGTAAGCTCCTTTAGGGCAGAGATCATTTCATTTTTGACTGTATCTCCAATTACCTCTGACAAGAGACCTTGACAATCCCTTGGCAACCACAAAGAAACATGAAAAATAAACTAGAGAGGTATACAAAGGACAGAGACTGGCACATAGGAGGTGCTTAATAAAACTTTAATCAATTAATTAATTAATTGTCTGAGCCTCAACTGGCAGTCATGGGGCATCATAATAAGAGTCTTCCACAAGAGTGGTATCCATTTGTATCCACAAATGGGTAATTTGCAATGTGGTAAAGGGCCAGTTGGGCATTACTACTAACCAGGAAGATGCTAACTTAGCTTGACAATAATTGGGAAAGGTCAAATAACCAAAAGGCTTGGTCTGTGCAGTCCTGGATCTTATAGCTTGCCTATTTCAAAGCTGACTGCACCTCCAGAAACAGGCCAATTGGCACTGAGAATGACCATAAGGGAAATCTAGTTAAGAACCATCAATAAGGGGGCAGCTGGGTAGCTCAGTGGATTGAGAGCCTGTCCTAGAGATGGGAGGTTCTAGGTTCAAATCCAGCCTCAGACACTTCCCAGCTGTGTGACCCTGGGCAAGTCACTTGACCCCCATTGCCTACCCTTACCATTCTTCTGCCTTGGAGCCACTACATAGTATTGACTCCAAGACAGAAGGTAAGGGTTTTTAATTAAAAAAAAAAGAACCATCAATAAACTAATTCCTTAAAATCAAAAGGGGACCCACCTTGTAACTGTGAATGATCAGTAGAGCCCTTGTTGTATTGCTGGAGCTTTCCATTGATGAGCTTTTCAATCAGTGACTTTTCAAAGTCACATGAGAGGTCAATGGCTTTTCTGTGTCATGTGGGCAGTATCTTTTTGAGCTCATAATAAATGATTTGGGGATTCGAAGCTCAGACAGTTCATTGCTTTCAATATCAGAATCTAAATAAGATTTAATGAACCAAGACTTGCCCTACCAGATTCGAAAACATATCAAATGACAGCTATCAAAACTATCTGGCATTTGGCAGGAGAGAGAAAAAGAGAGACAGAGGGTGACCCACCCGAAAGAGACAGATTCAGAAAACAAAGACACATAGAGAGAGAAATCAATAAAACAGCACAGATATCCCAGAAACAGAATCAAATGATCAAAATACGAATTTTTAAAAAACATTTTAACTCTAAGCATTAAGCAAGAATTTTTCCTGACAAAAATCTACTTTTCTATGCACCTATGAGACATCCAACACAAACAATGCATTCTCCCATGGGTAGAGAAAGAAAAAGTACAAGTAGGGGCAGCTGGGTGGCTCAGTGGATTGAGAGCCAGACCTATAGACAGAAGGTCCTGGGTTCAAATCTGGCCTCAGACACTTCCTAGCTATGTGACCCTGTATAAGTCACTTGACCCCCATTGCCTAGCCCTTACCATTCTTCTGCCTTGGAGCTAATACACAGTATTGACTCCAATACAGAAGGAAAGGGTTAAAAAAATAAAAGTACAAGTAAAAGGAATGTTAGAGCCTAGGGGTTTGGAGTTTGGGGGATGATGCAGTTAGACCATCTCCCAGAGAGCTGTTTTTTGAAACTATTGTTTGTGTCAAGGTGTTGACAAGGTACACTAAATGCTGATTTGATGCCAGGGCAGGTATGGAGATACAGCCTATAGAAGTGGCTGCTCAGTAAGAACAAATCTCATAAGAGAGCAGGTATGGCAACCTGCCCTGACTGGAAGACTTGGGTAGAGGCACAAGGAACCAAAGTTTCTCTTCTTTTTTTTTTTTTATACTTGCTTTTTTTTTAATTGATAGAATTTATTTACAAGTGTCTCAGCCCCTCCTTTCCCTCTCTGCATCATTGAAGTCATCATCTGGGAGACAGATATGTATATATAAATTAAGCATTTCATGTTTCCATTTTTCATTTCATTCTCTGGAGATAATATTCACAAGTAATTCTTTGAGTATTAAATCTGGAGCTGGGTATAATGTTCTCTTGGTTCTACTCATTTTACTGTTCATTATCCCATTTAGTTCTTTCCAAGTTTTAAAAAAAAATCAGGCTGCTTATCATTTCTTATAGTGCAGTAGTATTCTCTCACGATCACACTTTGGTTAGCCATTCCCCAAATGATGAGTATCTCCTCATTTCCAATTCTTTTGCCACTACAAAGAGATGATATAAATATTCTGGAATATATAGGTTCTTCTCCTTTTACCCTAATCTCCTTGGGAAACGAAGGATATCTTCTTAGCAGATGTGAACTGGAGAAGAAATCCCGTAGCCTTTAGAGATTGTCTAAATGTTTATATTTTTTCCAATCACCTTATACAAAAGAGACTCTTGGTGGCCAGTGGAGAGATATTGTACTTATAGTCCTGAATTCAGATCCTGCCTCAGACACTTAGTTATGTGACCTTCAACCAGTCATTTAACCTGTTTGCCTTAGTTTTCTCATCTGTAAAATAGGGATAATAGCACTTACCAAAAAAAGGGATGTTGTGAGTTAATGAGGTAATTTATACAAAACACTTTGCAAACCTAAAAAGTGCTATATAAAGGCTAGCTATTTATTTAGAGGTAAACTGGAGTCCTAAATAGTGGGCATGCCCTAGAGGTATAATGTTCTACCCTTCTGCTTATCATAGAGGATAAGGTGTTACTGGAAAGAATGTTCCAACAAGATAAGAAAGAAAAAGACTCTTTTAAGGTGGACAAAATGCCAGCCAATGCCAGGAGATTGGAATATTCACATATAATGAGAGAGAGGGGGAGAGAGACAGAGACAGAGACAGAGACAGAGAGAGGAGAGGAGAGGAGAGGAGAGGAGAGGAGAGGAGAGACAGAGAGACAGAGAGACAGAGAGACAGAGAGAGAGAAAATGAAGAAAAAGAACAAGCTGGAGCAGAGAGATCCTCATCTCCATCCTTTAACAAAAGATGTGTTTCAAGATAGCCAGAGTGGCTGAAAGTCTGCATCCCTGTGGAATGGAATGATGATACACCTACATGACTGAACCAGGCCACCTGTTCAGAGTCGTCTCGGATGATTCACAAATAAAGAGAAAGTTTCCACTATTTTCTCCACATAAGCCAGAGGCCATCCATCAACTTGTTTACATCATGCTGAGAGGTGTGTGCCGTTATCATTAGACAACCTGTCTACCAAAATGGAACTAGCAATCCAGGATAATAAATCTCCCCCTTAAAAAAAA
>NC_058133.1:45267221-45334381 GCF_016433145.1 Gracilinanus agilis | reverse complement strand
GAGACAGAGAGAGAGACAGAGAGAGAGACAGAGAGAGAGAGAGAGAGAGAGAGAGACAGAGAGAGAGAGAGAGAGAGAGAGAGAGAGAGAGACAGAGAGAGAGAGAGAGAGAGAGAGAGAGAGAGAGACAGAGAGAGAGAGAGAGAGAAAGAGGAGGTTTGGAACCATTGGAACTTTATGAGATTATCTGTTATCTGATGCAATTCTTTCATCTCATAAAAAAGTAAGTTGAAACCCAGAGAGGGTTCACTTTAATGCGATTAGTTTGTGGGAGTGGAAGAACTAAGATTCAGACTTAGGTCTATATATTCCAAATTGAGAATTATGACCTCCATAAATTAAAATCCCTTCACTCCCTTTTGCTCTGCTAGCTGATTAGTCAACAACATGGTTGCTGCTTAAGCTTAACCATAGTCCTGGCTAGACCTCAGGGGCCAGGCTAAACAAAACAACACACTAGACCACAAAGCCAGACATGAATAGAGCATGGGCCAGATGGACCAGCATGCCCCAGGGCAGCATCTCCATTGCCCCTTACCCAGAGGCATGAGGCCAAGATGCAGTGCAGAGCTTCTTGGGTCTTGTCAAATGGGATGATCAAGTTTCACTTTTTGTGATGATGTGAGAATGAATAGTACTGCTAAAAGCAAGTTCTAGGGAACTAATGATAATGCATATACTACCCACCTCTTGACAGAGAAGTGATAGACTCAAGGTCCACAATATGATTTTTTTTCAGATACAGCCAATGTGGAAATTTGTTTTGCTTAACCATATTTGGTTATGAAGGTTTTCTTTTTTCCCCCCTCTAACAGTAGGGGAGACATACGATGGAAAAAGATGTAGGAAGAAAAGGGTGGATTAATGGTAGGAGTTTTTAGCTATATAAGCCTGAGCAATTCACTTAACCCCAATTGCCTCACCTTTACCACTCTTCTGCCTTGGAACCAATGCTTAGTATTAATTCTAAGACAGCAGGTAAGTGTTTAAAAATGAAAAGCAAGTTATATATTGAATTTGTTAGATACTTTAAAAGAAAGTAACATAACAAAGATTCAGAGTTTCATGTACAAAACTCTTTTCCCTTCTCTGTGTAACTGCTAATTTTATTTGTTGTTTAAGTTCAGAAAAAAATAAACTAAAAGAAAAGTAACCTCTAAGCATTATTAAATCCAAAGCAGGACACCAAAGGCCTTGAGGCCACAGATGGTATTTTCATTACTGCTAATGACTGAAAGTCATACAGATTTTAGAAGAGAAAGGAGGTGATGAGGTGTGAACAGCTGGCTAAAAAAATGGTTTTGGAAAATGAAATTTGGCTTTTTGGATCGTTCCAATTAAGATACAGGAATTATGGGAGGTTTTGGCCAGGGTTGAAGTATATGCAAAGGGAGCTAAGAAGAATAGATTTGTGTGAAGACTCAGAGGTTTTTGGCTGAAAATTCAGAAGGGGATAGAAAGGGAGGAGAACATTATATTAATGCCAAGTCAAACTAGAAACTCATGGGATGGCAGCTCTGCCTTCCAGACTTCTCTGAAGGAGTTTCAAGAGGATGACTTCCTGCTGCCTCTAGGAGCAATGTTCTTGAAGGATGATGGTCATCTCTAGGCAGTAGGAGTAAGAGATATAGAGGAGCCCTAGGTACACTAAGATGTAATGGGATATGTGGGACAGTGGGTAACATAGGGCAAAGAGACATTTTGAAAAACATTTTTACTAATGATTTGCAAAAAGATTCATGAATGGTCTTTTTATTCTTCACACACAGACATTCCAAGTCTTGCTACCATTCCTTTAACCAGGCTGGACCCCATCCAATCCAACAAATATTTGTTAAGCACTACTATATACCAGGTAGGTGGCACAGTGGGTACAGCACTGTGCCTGAAGTCAGGAAGACTTAAATTCAAATCTGGCCTCAGACACTTATTAGTGCATCACTCCAGACAAGTCACTAAACCCCGTTGGCCTTAGTTTCTTTGTCTGTCAAATCAACTAGAGAAGGAAACGGTAAACCACTCCAGTGTCTTTGCCAAGAAAATAGTAAATGGCTTGTCAGACATTACTGAAATAACCAAACAACAATAATACATACCAAGTGTTGTGCTAAGCACTGGGGATACAAATTAATAAAAAGCAAGTGTCCTCAAGGAGCTTATAGTATAATGGGGTGGGGGGAGACAACACATAAAAAAAGATAGGTAAAGGGGCTGGGGGGAGACCAGAGAGTACCTAGCTCAGGGGCATCTTGCTTCATGGAATTGAACTTAGGCAGAGCAGAAGAGTGGAGTGTGCTAAAAAATTCAACTTCTCTCAATGAAGGAAGACATTGGGAGGAGTTTGATACTCCACCCTCCAGTCCTCCAATTCAAAGAGAGAATAAACTGAGGGAAGTGGTTTCAATCCAGGTTTGAGTTAGTAGGGTGAGGATGAGATTAGAGGGACAGTTAGGTGGTACCGCTGGACTGAGAGTGCAAAATCTCATCTTCCTAAATTCTGTCAACATGGAATCTAGAAGTCCCCAACATTGTAACCTAGTAAAAGTTAATGACCCCCAGTTTACTTAGCTTGAAGGTGAAAGCCCCAGGTTTGACTTTGTCACCTGAGAGTTTTTCCCTGAGGGAAAGTCCAGCTGCAGGAGTCTGAGACTAACAATAAACCTTAAAATAGTTTAAGTGAGGATGGCTAATCCCATCAGGTGTTAAATATCTCTTCTCTCCCACTGGTTTCTCCCCTTAGACCAGTGATGGGCAAACTTTTTAGAGAGGCCAAAGGAAAGGAAATGTTCATCTGTCCATCTGTTTCTAAGGCAACTCTTTGGAAGTTTCATTGTATTGTATCCTACTCTTTGTATTCGTCAGATTAGGAATAATGTTGAGGGCCTGATAGAAGATTTCAGGGGGCCACATCTGGCCCAGGGCAGTAGTTTGCCCATCATTGCCTTAGGCCAAAGTCCTTTACCAAGTTGCTTTCCTTTTTTGTGTCCATTATAAAGCATCAGCCCCTCACTGTTATTCTTGTCTGGGACTCCTCATTTTCCTTTGTTACCCTTGTGAAGCCAATCAACTATCCTCAGTCCCCATGTTCCCCTAGAACCCTGACGGCAAACCCATGACATGTGTGTCAGCACTGACACACGTAGCCATTTTCAATGACTTGCGTCTACATGTGGTCACATACAGAGAAGTCTGGGACCGTATGCTGAGGATGAAACATTTGCTGTAGTGTAGTGTACACACTGTGTGCCGGAGGTCTGAAGGCCAAAACATTAGAACTCTGGCACAGAGCATCTAGTTCTGGACTTTCGGGGCAGTAGGGGACCTTTGGCCTCACTTCTGACTGGGGTGGGGGTGGGGGAACATGCATCTCTGAGGGCCCTGTGATCGCCATTGCCAACAACCACATAACCACAACAACCATCATCCAATCTACTGTTCTGGGGTGTTATGGATTTCTAATTGACCATCATTACTGACTGAGATAAGTGAGGCTGAGGCTGGGAGAGGTGAGGGCCTGTGCTATAGGTGCCATTTCCTGCCATTAGAAATAGTGGCAGCCATCTTAATTTACATAGCGAACGCCATCTTGCAGCATAGTGCAGGCTCCATTTCACCACTGTTACTGTTGTGCATCCTTATTAACCCCTATTTCTGCTCATTAACTCTGTCCTTTCCTAAAAGTTAGGCTAGTTAACCCCTAATTGCCTGCAGGGCTCACAGGCTATCTATAATTCTATCTTCTGTCACTGCTTCTCTGTTGGAGAACCCAAAAAATAAAATAAGAAAAAAGGTTAAGTAAAGGAAGTGGTAGTAGCAGTAGCCGACCCTTTCAAGAGACATGGACCAAGATGTATGGCATTATAGAAAAAAATGACAGATCATTTTGCATTCTATGTACTGAAACAGTAGTAAGCAGAACGTGGAATGTAAATAGACATTTTGAAACTAATCATTCCCAACTCTTGAAAAAAAGTGAGGATGAAAGGAAGGAATACATTTCCAGGCAGCTGTACCTTTATAAGAGCCATTCTAATTCCATCCTTAAATTTGTAAAAGGCTCTACAAATTTAACATCTGTAAGTTTGAGCATTGCTCACACCATAGCTCAGCATGGAAAAGCACTCAGTGAGGGAGAATTTATTAAAGAAACTCTCCTAAGATGTGCACCAGTTCTATTTCACGATATGCAGAATAAAGATGCAATTATTAAGAGAATATATGAGTTACTAAGTAGAAATACCATAAAAGACCAAATAATGAGACTGAACACAAATATACATCAATTAAAGAGAGACATAAGTAATTGTAAATATTTTTTGATTTCTCTTGATTAAACTGCTGATGTCACATCACATGCTCAGTTGGCCATTATTTGTCAATATTCTGATGGGCTCACAATGAGAGAAGAGTTGATAAAGTTAGTATCAGTGCCAACAAGTACATCAGGAAGTAAAATATGTAAGGTTGTTATAAAACATTCTGTGACCTATCTCTAAAGTTGTGTCAGTGACAACAGATGGGGCACCAAACATGGGGAAAAAGTTGAATTTGTCAAATTGTTTACAGAAGCTATTGGACATCCAATTGTGTCTTTTCATTGTATTATCCATCAGGAGGCTTTATGTGTCAAGGCAGGATTCACCAACTTAAATGACTTAATGTTAGTTGTTACAAAAATAGTTAATTTAATAGCTGCTCACCCCCTTCACAAGTAAGAATTTTCTGCACTTTTACTGGAGGTTGATTCCACCTACAGTGGACTGCTGATGTGAAATAATGTAAGATGACTGAGCTGAGGCAAAGTTCTTGAGCATTTTGTGGAGTGCTTTGAAGAAATTAAGGTATTTTTTGAGGATAAGGATCTGGGAAACTTTCCTCAGCTCAATGATGATAAGTGGGTCAACACCCTGATATTTTTTATAGATCCCTCTGTTCATATTAATGAACTGAATTTAAAGTTACAAGGTTTTGGCAAAAGTATTGATGTTATATTTGGATACATAAAAGCTTTTGAAAGTAAACTTAAAATTTTCAAGCAAGATGTAGAAACTAAAACTTATAAGTATTTTCCTTGAGTATCAAAATA
Source organism: Gracilinanus agilis (assembly GCF_016433145.1). Classification (NCBI taxonomy): domain Eukaryota; kingdom Metazoa; phylum Chordata; class Mammalia; order Didelphimorphia; family Didelphidae; genus Gracilinanus; species Gracilinanus agilis. The sequence continues at coordinate 45,329,295 of NC_058133.1, read as the reverse complement.
TTTTGAGAAGGCCAGTGCAGCTGTACAAAATGAAATGGAACCCTTGCATATAAAGTACCAGCATGTTTTAGACTTGTTACGTGACCAGTTCAGTGATAGATTTAATCAATTTAGAAGCCTAGAACAGACCATGAAAATAATTAAGTATTCTGATGTAGTAGTCTACAGTAGTTTGGAATTAAATGGCTTCCAATGGATGCAAATTGATGATTTGGAGATGCAATTTGCAGAATTTCAAGACAGCATCTGGGCTCAAGTGTTTGTCAACTTGAGGTCAAAACTTGAGAATCTGGAAAGGTGCTGCTTGGAAAATCAGGAGGAGTGCCACTATGAACAGGAAATTTGGAGTGCCTGGAACCAATTACCAGACACTTTTAGTACCCTGAAAAATATAGCAATGGCTTTACTCACAATTTTTCCCTGTACGTACTTTTGTGAGACCTTATTCTCAGTGTTAAATAATATCAAAATCAACAAAAGAAACAGATTGACAGATGAAGTTAGTAGTGCTTACTTGGGCTTGAAGTGTACAAAGTACTAACCTTCAATTGAAGATTTAGTGGCTAAATGAATTTTCATTAGCCAATGAAATTCAGCAACAAAAAAGTCACTAGTAGGCAGGTTAGTTAAAGAATTTCCCCTCCTCCTCACTTATCTTAGTTCACAGCACCCCACACAAGTTAAATAATATCAAGACCAACAAAAGAAACCAACTGACAGATGAACAAAGAAGTTACTAAGCAGGTAAATTAAATAATTAGGTTTTGGTTTATTAAATATAGTTATATATTACAATTATATATTTTTGTTATTTAAACTATAAATATCATGAAATTATGTTTTTTTTTTTTCTCACAGTGACATACCACCCAAGTTATGCTCGGTTTTTTGGTGAATTTTGACACATCAAGCTCAAAAGGTTACCCATCACTGCCCTAGAAATATATTTAAGCTTCCCATTCCATCTGTCAACATGGAATCTAGAAACTCCCAAACGTGTAGCCTAGAAAGATTTAATGACCCCCAGTTTCCTTAACTTGAAGGTGAAAGCCCCAGGTCAAACCTTAAAATGTCCCCTTAAAATTCTGCCTATGGGTCATATTCTACATGACACCTTTCTTGAGCTCCTTCTCACCATCAACTTCTAGTGTTTTGCCTCTTGAAAATGATCTTGTATTTTACACACACACACACACACACACACACACACACACACACACACACACACACACTCTTTGTGCTGTAAAGAGGCTCATAATCCACGGGGGGTGGGGGAGAGGGGGAGAAAGCATGCAAATAGCTATGTATGAATAGAATATATTGGCGATAATCTCAGAGGGAAGGCACTAAACTTAAGGAGGACTGAGAAGGACTTTTTGTAGAAGTTAAGACTTTAACTAAGCATTGAAGAAAGTCAGGAGAGAGAGTTGCAGGCAGAGCAGACAGTGAAAACACTCAAGAGGCAGCTAGGTGGCTCAATGGAGAGAGAGCCTTGGAGATTGGAAATTTCAGGTTCAAATTTGGCCTCAGACACTTCTTAGCTGTGTGACGCTGGGTAAGTCACTTAAACTGGATTGTCTGGCACATACAGCTCTTTTGCCTTGGAACTGTCAACTTGAAATCTGGAGACCCCACATTTTCCCCTTTTCCCTTGAGAAATCACCCCTAGGGAAGTTTCAGATTTAGCCATCTCAGATTGAATAATAGACCTTAAGGTACTCATTGCTCCTAGTTGGAAATAGTAGATCTAAATCAAATGTTAAGTACCCTTTTGTCCAGGTAGTTTCTTCCTTTGTATCAAAATCCTCTCCCAGGTAGCCCAGTCCTTGATTGGATCTTTCCCTTTTAGTATCCATTGTAAAGCATCAGCCTTTCCCTGATAATCCTGTCTTGGACTTCTCATTTCCTTGTAGCCATGGTAATGTCAATCAATCTTACTTCCTGGTCCTCAGCTCCCCAGGAGGTATATGGTATATAAGTCCCCAAGTTCTATTGCTCATTGAAGAAATCATCTAGTGAGGTGTATTCTCCCAGGGATACATTCCCAGAGTCCCCAGGGTGTAGTCCCTATGTAGTTTTTGGCACTGGGCTCTGTGTAGCAGCTGATTATTGGAACCATCCCTTTCCTGACTGAAGACTTGGTTTTTCTGACTTCTTTAGTAGTTCTGTGTTTCTTCCCCAAGTTAACAGAACCATTACTTGGTGTTGATTCTAAGAAAGAGGATAAGGGTTTCTTTTCTTTCTTCTTCTTTTCTTTTTTTTAAGGTGGGAGGACCATCTAGATCAGTGGTTCCCAAACTTTTTTGGCCTACCGCCCCCTTTTCAGAAAATGTTTACTTAGCTCCCTGGAAATAATTTTTTTTTTTATTTTAATAGCAATTAGTAGGAAAGATAAACGCACCTGTGGCCATCAACGCTCCCCTGGATCGCTGCAGCATCCACCAGGGATGGTAGCACCCACTTTGGGAATCACTGATCTAGATAATTCAATGGCTAGAGCTCTGGACCTGAAGTTAGGAAGAACTGAGTTCAAATTCAGCCTTAGGCACTTACTAGCTAATCGCTTAACTTCTATTTGCCTTAAAAAAAAAAAAAGATAGAAGGGCAATCGTCAAGAAAATGTAGAGAAGAAAGTATCAGAGAGAAGAGAGAATCAAGGACAAGAGAATAATTTGAGTGGAGAGATTAAGGAGAATAAGCAAGAAAATGAGATTTGGCAATTAAATGATCATTGTTAATTTGTGGGAGAATAGTTTCAGAAAGTCAATTCTCAGTGAGTGTTAAAAGATGCAAGGAAAGGAAAAGGTTTAAGATAAAAACTAGTTTGTTACCTATAGAGTAGGAATTCTAGTGTGCCCAGCAGAAAGGATAGGACATTTTAAAGGGAAATTCTGCTGGGGATAGGTCAAGGGGATGAAAACAAAGGAGAAGTCAGTGTGAGGCTAAGAACAGGGTTTGAACAATGGCAGTCAGGGGTTCATTATCACTGGGATGGAGAAGGAATTATGAGGTGGAAATATATTCATCAGTAAGAAACAAGCTTTAGATCAGTAATGGCAAACCTTTTAGAGATCATGTGCTGTGCCCCACCCCCTCAGAGACCTAGTGCTGCTCTACCCCAACCCCCCCACTGAGTGCACCCTGCACCCCCCTCCCCTTACTTCAGACAGGGGAGGGAGAAAGTGCTCCCATTGGACTTCTGGGTGGAGGGGTGGGTGAAATGGGGAATGTCCTCAGTGAATGTAGAGAGGGGAAGGGTAGCAGCCTGAGCATTTCATTCCCCTCCAGCTCTGCCATCTATAAGCTGCCCACCTTACCCTCTGTGGGCTCCCATTGGGCTGCTGAGCAGAAGGGTGGTTGAAGTGAAAAAAATGTCAGGCATGGTGGAGAAAGAGAAGGGAGCAGCTCTGCCCAAGTCTCTCTGTCTTTCTAGAAACAAACTCTAGGTGGGGTGGGCAGGAGGGTGGCATGCATGCCCATAGAGAGCACTCTGCATGCCATCTTTGGCACATGTGCCATAGGTTCATCATCACTGCTTTAGATTGATTATCATTGTCCATAGCAGTTGAACCTGAAGGGAGAGTTAGCAAGATGAACAGAAGCATATATCTGGGAAGAGGTGGAAGTGAGAGAAGGGACTGCTCTGGAGCTATGGGTGGGTGGATAGAAAGAGCTGTACTGAAAGCAGTTGAAATTGATTCAAAAAGATCTGAGGAGGATAGACCCTTGCTAATGAGCTTAAATTTAATGGGGTTACAGGCAAAGTCCTTTACTTGGAATGAAAAACACTTAACTGCTCACATATGGATTGGAGAAGATGTGGCTAGAATTCATGTCCAAAATACCTGGGGATTTCAGTGGATTACAAGCTCAATACGAATCAAAAAGACTTGGTAGGCAACCAAGCTAAGGGAGTCTGTGCTGCCTCAAAAGAAGCAGAATGCCAAAACCCCTTCATACTCTTCCATGCTTTTAATATGCATTAATGATGCATTTAATATCAAATATCCTTTTTGGGTGTCACATTTGAGAAAAGACATCTATAAGCTGGAGCCCAACTAGAGGAAGATGGTCAGAACAGCAAGGCAATGGAGGCAAAGTAGTACAAGGGAAAGAGCATGAACTCTATAGCCAGAGCACCTGGGTTCAAATAAATCCTGACTATGATGCTTCCTACCTGGGTGACAATGGACAAGTTACTTCTCTGTGGTCCTCAATTTCCTCATCTGCAAGATGAGGGAGTTGGACTAGATGATTCTAAGATTCCAGCTCTAGATCAAAGATCTTATCCTGAAGCTAGATGGTACAGTGGACAGAGTACCAGGCTTGGAGTCAGGAAGATTTGGGTTCAAATCTGGTCTCAAACATTTACTAACTGTGTGACCCTGGGCAAGTCACATAACCCTATTTGCCTCAGTTCCTCATCTCTAAAATGAGTTAGAGAAGAACATGGCAAACAACTCCAGTATCTGTCAAGAAAACTTCAAATAGAGTCACAAAGAGACTGGTACATTGAACAACAACAAAATGGCTTTAAATACTTTACTAGTTATGTGACTTTTGGACAAGTCACTTAACACTGATGTGCCTCAGTTTCCTCACTTGTAAAATGGAAATAATAATAACACCTACCTCTCAGGGTTGTTGTAAAGGATCAAATGACATAATAATTTTAAAGTGCTTAGCCTAGTCCTTCATACATAGTAGGTGCTATATAAATGCTAGCTATTATTATGACCATACCATATGAAGACCAAATGAAAGAACTTTGACTGTTTGACTTGGAGAAGAGAAGATTGAGGGTGGGGGAAGAATTTATTAATATTAAACTTCAGTTTCTTTGACTATAAAATGGAGATGAGAATAACATTTACCTTACACAGTCTTTATGAGGGAAAATAAGATAGTAATTATAAAGTGCCTTGCACATCATAAACGTTAGCTATTATTGTATTTTATTATTATTATTATTATTATTATTATTATTAGTGACAGTAGATAGAGCACTGAGTTTGGAGTCAAGAAAATTCATTTTCATGAGTTTAAGTCTGGCCTTGGACAAGTCTAGTGAGACCCTGGGTATGTCTCTTAAACCTATTTGCCTCAGTTTCCTCATCTATAAAAATGAACTGGAAAAGGAAATGGCAAATTTTTTCAGTATCTTGGCCAAGAAAACTCCAAAAAGGAAAATGAACAGTTGGGCATGACTGAAAATGAGTGAACAACATTATTATTATTGTTGTTGTTGTTGTTGTTATTGTTGTTATTAAAGAATGATTCTGGATAAAAAAAGAATTTATATTAAGCTGGTTATTTTCTATGGAGACTGTCACATTAGTCATATTATCTTTCTCCAAGTAAGCAATTGGTAAAGAGACTGTTTTCAGCCTACCATTGAAAATGTGGTCTCAGAATGTGCCACATCCCCAAAGCTGGAGTGGCACCTAGGGAAGTGCTACAGAAACCCCAAGAAAAAGTACTGACCACAGTGGGAGGAAGTTTTGTTGTGGAAGGAAGTTTCACATTAAACAAGCCCCCAAAGAGGAAATCAAAACAAAGAAGTCCTACCTGACCACTAATTTGAGGCAGAAATAAAAAAGACAGCAACTAGAAGATGAGACTTTTTCCCTATTTTTTCATCAGGGCTGCTCCCAGATACTAAAAGATGGTAACCTTAATAGAAATTGGTGGCTTCATCAATCTCGACTTCAGTAGGGTTTGACCTTCCAGGAACATCCTGTAAAAAGCTTCCCTCCCTATCTATAACCTTCTAGAATCCTTAACTTCCAGAACCACCTCACACAAGGAAGCTGGTTATTTAGCATCTCTCCCACCTCAAATGTATTGACAAGACTTACCTGGTGAATGGTGTTACATTCTGATGATTGAAATCGAATCTGAACATTAGATTTTAAACTCCTTGAGGGCAAGGACAGTCTAGTTGTTTGCATCTTTGTTTGTTTGTTTGTTTGTTTGCTTGTATGTTTTTATCTTTATTATCATGCAAAACCCACTTCCATAATGGTCATTGTTGTAAGAGCACACTCATACCAAATGAAAACCCCCAAATAAAACCAAAGATATACTGATGTGAACAAGGACTCCAACAGTTCTTTCTCTGGAGATGGAGAGCCTTCCCCATCATAAGTCCTTCAGGATTGTTCCAGATCATTGCATTTCTGAGAGTAGCCAAGTTTTCACAGTTGATCATCGTCCAATATTGTTACTTTGGACAATGTTCTCCCAGTTCTTCTTATTTCATTGTGCATCAGTTCCTGCAGATCTTTGCAGCTGTTTCTGAAATAATCTTTGTATCTTTCTGTACACTCACTGCTTAGCAGAGTGCCTGTCCCAAGTAAGGGACATGATTGACTTATTAATTCATTAGAATGGGGACTCTTCTAAGGCATATGTTCCAATATCAGTTATTTGTAAGAAATATCATTCATTGCATTGTATTTAAGTTTGGTCACTGTCTTCTTTGTGCGTATTGCTCTCTTTGCTCTGTTTACTACACTATATATAAGTCTTTGCAGATTTCTCTAAATTCTGCATCTCGATGATATTTTTGCATGCTGATAATATTCCATACCACTGATGTAGCACAATCTCTTCAGCCATTCCTTCAGTTTATGTATTTCTCCCTTATTTTGTTTTTTTGTTTCATATTGTTTTGGGGAAGTGGGTTTCTACAAAAAGGGAAGGAAGCTCATGATTTTACCCTTTTAAAAATAAGAGCTTTATGAATACTTTTTGTTTTTTCATCTCACTTATTTCATGATTTTTTTAACCCTTACCTTTCATTTTAGGATTAATACTGTATTGATTCTAAGGCAGAAGAGTAGTAAGGGCTAGGCAATGGGGGGTAAGTAACTTGCCCAGGATCACATAGCCAGGAAGTGTCTGAAGCCAAATTTGAACCCAGGACCTCACATCTCTGGACCTGGCTCTCAATCCACTGAGCCATCCAGCTGACCCCTCATTTCATGATCTTAAAAAAAAAAGGTAGAAGAGACAATAAATTCACACTAGTTTTGATGATAGGAAGCAGGCAACATGCTTCAGTAGAAAGAACTTCGAATCTAAGCTCAGGGAACTCAATTTTTCACATAGTAGCTTCTTCTTTTTACTACCTATGGGATCTCAGATTAGCCATATCCCTTCTCTAAGCCTCAGTTCCCTCATCTGTAAAACTAAGGTGGTAACTGTTATAGACGACTTCCAAAGTCTTTTTCAGCTCTAAGTCTAAGTGGGAGCAGCCCTTTCTGTCATTTTCAGTCATGTCCAACTCTTGATTGCCCCGTTTGGGTTGTTTTAGCAAAATTACTGGAGTGGTTTCCCATTTCCTTTTCCAGCTCATTTTCTAGAAAAGGAAACCTAAGCAAATAGAATTAAATGATTTGCCCAGGATCTCATAGCTAGTAAATATCTGAGGTCAGACTTGAACTCAGGAAGATGAGTCTTCCTGACTCTAGGCTCAACGCTCTATACACTTTGCCCCTAGCTATCCAGGAACAGTCCATAACAGCCTAAAGACCACCCTGTTCAGATAATGTTGCTGTTGGAAATATGGCCTGGAAAGTATCTAAGTCAGGGATTCTTACCCTTTTGGGTGTCTGTGGCTAGATTTTAAGGGGTCTGAGAACTTTGGGGGAAAAATTACATCTTTATTTTCACAAACTTTTACATTACGCATTTGAAAACATGATTCTGGGGAGCCTCTGTGTTTCGCCAGATACCCAAAGGCATCTAGGATACAAAAGAAAAAAGTCAAGAACTCCTGACCTAGAGAAACTGACTCCAGAGAGACTGGTCTTGGCTCATATGACTACTAACCAAAGGTGAAAGAACCAAAGGTCTTGAATATGCTATTTTATCAACATCAGATTTTGTGACATCTTTTTTTTTCTTGGAATAAGTTACATGCATGTATGTGTTCCTGCCTGTCCTGAGGTTAGACTATGAAGTGGGCAAAGTTTGGTGCCTCCCCCAGTTTGCCATCTCCATGCCCTCTTGCCTCCTTGGTGGTGATCACTCTGTCTCCATCCCTCCTCTCCATAACTCAGTACCTAGGGCTAGGTATCTTTCCCCTTACAGAAAACTTAGCCTAGAAAAAGATCTGACAAATGCCTTGTCACTTAGACAGAAATAACTGATAAGGTTTAATGTGTTGCCTCTGCTAGATAACGTGTCATAATATAACTGGGCAAGAAATTGATGAAATTTTAAAAATAAGCCAGCTAATACCTAGAAAGATACATGGCTTGGTGAATAGAGTACTTGGCCTGGATTCAGGAAAACTCATTTTCCCAAGTTCAAATCTGGCTTCAGACACTTATTAGCTTTGTTATTCTGGACAAGTCACTTAGCCCTATTTGCCTCAGTTTTTCTCAACTGTTAAATGAACTGAAGAATGAAACGGCGAAACACTCTAGTATCATTGCTAAGAAAACCCCAAATTGGGTCACAAAGAGTCAGACATGACTGAAAAAACAACTGGATAATAGCAACAATCATTTCTTTGCATAATCTGCATTGATCACTAAATTCAGGCTGTGTGAGGACAAACCTTCTGTAATTTCCAGCATCAGTCCCACGGTGCCAAATTACCACAAACCCTTCTATTTCCTCAAACAAATATTTGCCATAAACCCTGCCATTTCCATAAACAAATGACAGTCATTTGTCGGATGCTTCTTTGTAACATATCGTTGCCTGAATATATGCAGATGTTGCTCATAGAGGGTGTTTCAATTCCATTTTTGGATCTTAGCCATTTCATAGCCTACCTCTAGAGATTACTATCGATACTGGTGGCGGTGCTGATGTTGCTGCTGCTGGGGTTGTTAAGGTTACTGTCAGAGAATAAGGACTTTGCCTTGGTGGGCCATATTGAAAAACATATAAGAAGTGTCATAGCAATCAAACTACCAAAAGATTATTTCAGAGAGTTAGAAAAAATAATAACAAAATTCGCCTGGAAGGTGGTCAGGAAATATCAGGGAAGGAAAAGGTCAGGAATATCCAGGAAAGTAATAGAAAATAAAATTGAAAATTGAAAAATTAAAAATAGAAAAAAATGGTAAAGGAAGATGTCCTAGCAATGCTGTACTATAAAGCCCAAATCATCAAAATAATCTCCTATCGTCCAAGAAACAGAGTGGTGGATCAATGGAATGGATTAGGTACACAATACACTAGTAAATGACCATAGTAATCAAGTGTTTGATAAACCCAAAGATCCTAGTTTATGGAATAAGAACTCACTATTTGACAAAAACCACTAGGAAGACTGGAAATCAATATGGCAGAAACTAGGTATAGACCAACATTCTACACCATATACCAAAATAAGGTCAAAATGCATGTGTGACTTTCACATAAAGGGTACTACCAATGGAGCAGTTTACTTGTCAGATCTGTCTGATCTATGACAGTTTATCTGTCAGATCTATGGATAATGGACGAATTTAAGACCAAATAAGAGATAGAGAGCAAGGGGCAGCTAGAGGGCTTACTGGATAGAGTCATAGAGCCAAGCCTGGAGACAGGAGGTCCTGGGTTCAAATTTAGCCACAGACAATTCCTAGCTATTTGATCCTGGGAAAGGCACTTAACCCCAATTGCCTAGCCCTTATTTCTCTTCTGCCTTATAACACTTGTATCAGTTCTAAGATGAAAAATAAAGGTTTAAGAAAAAAAAAAAAAAAGAACTCAGCATAGTGTCTAGAACATAGTAGGTGCTACGAAAAATGCTTTTCCCACCCTTATCCTCCCTTCTTCTTTCTGTTGCCTGTGCTAATGAGTTTGATAATGGATTAATTATGATTAAGCTATACCCTCCGCTGATATCTACTATTGACTGAGAGAATCAAGAGTGGACTGTGTAATAATTAAGAAAGTATGCGGTCTTTTTAGCTACTGGAATGCATTTTATTGGTAGTTATCTCTCAGTATTTGTAATAGATTAAGAAATATTCTCTTTATTTAACTCTATTTTCATGCTTTATAATAGATTTCCTTTACAATATCCTACTCCAGGACCTCATCAAGATATGGAGTATAAACCCTGAATGTCCAGAGGGTGGCCAGCAGTATACATGCTTTGGCAATTTCCAACATGTTGGCAAGGCTTTGAGCATGGCCCCAGTAACACACCAATTCTGTTTTCCAAGAACCAGCTTAACCATCTACCAGGCACATGACCAATAGTCTGGCCACTTCTAAAGTTTTGGGAAAACACAGGCAAAAGTAGCACAAGATGGGCAGGTGTAGAGAGAATTCCCTAATCAATGAAATTACAGGGTCATCTAAATAAGAGATTTGAAGTTGGAAGGAACCTTAGAGGTTAGCTAATCCAACCCTTTCATTTTATAGATGAGGAAACTGAGGCAAACATGGTTAAGTGACTTGTCCAAGATTACACAGATACATGGATACATGGATAACCGAGTGGAATTTCTTGTCAGCTCCAGGAGGGAAGGGGTGGATCGTGAATCATGTAATCATGGAAAAATATTCTAAGTAATTTTTTAAAATCAAAACAAAACAAAACAAAACAAAAAAACAAGATTACACAGCTAATAAGTGTCGGATGCCAGATTTGAACTCAGGAAGAAGAGTTTTCCTAACTCTTAACCTGGCACTCTATCCACTATAGCACCACCTAGCTGCCTCAAATGATCAGGATCAAAGATTATGTCACTCCTCAATTAGAAAACCTCCCATAGCTCTCTATTGCCTGATGGAAAACACATATTAGACTCCTGATGCTGACATTCTAGGCCCCTTTGTAAGTTGGATCCAAGTTGGAATAGTCTTTTTTTCTCTCTTTGCATCTGACTCTTCCTCAATCTGTACCTTAAGTCACACTGTCCCTCCACTTTGAACAAATGCCCCTCACTCTCAGATCTCTCCGAGAACCAACTGAGATGCTACCTCCTCTACAAAGCCTTCCCTAGCCCTCTCCTCCTGGGGGAAAGTGTCCTTTCCCTCAGCATTCTACGCCTATCTCACACCCCTCTGCATCATAGTTATGACTTTATTTAGACTGTAAGCTCCTTGAGAGCAGGGTATTGTCTTTTGTCTTTCCTGTATCCTCAACACTTAGCACAGTGCCTGGCACATAGCAGTTGCCTGATAACTGTTTTTGATTACACAACATCTGGTACAAATTAGGCATTTAACAAATAATTGTTGGCTTCCTGCATCTTTTCCTGTATATATTTTTCTTACTAATTTCCATTGCATATCTTAGGAAATGTGCTCTTACCAAAATGATGATAAATATAATAATAAATATCAGCCCCTTAACACAGATCTAGAATGTCTTGAGTCAGTTCCTTGCCCTTCTCCCTTGTCTTAATCCTGTGATAACCCAAGACTACTAGACGTTCATTTCTGTTCCCCACATTTGTTTATTTAAAAAAACAACACCCAGACAGTAAAAGCCCCAAATAAGAGACTATCACATATTAGAACTAAAGCTCTCTACGGCTTGAGTACATTGGGTTTATTGTATTAGCACAGTATTAGATTAAATATTCAACATTATAGAAGCATCAGGCAAGGCATTTAGGGAGACAGAGGTTTCCAGGCACAGCTAATGGACGTTTTCAGAAATAGAGTGTATCTAATGCCAATTTTTAGATACATTTCTTAGAACTGAGTGCCTGTTCGGTGTTTTTCCGATCTCAAAAAACTGAACAAAACAATAAGCTTGAACATCTAATTGGTGGAAATTGCAGAGGCAAATTTTGGCTTAATGACAGGAAAACTTTCCTGACAATTAGAGCTACCCAAAAACTGTATGGGCTGCCTCAGGAAGTAGTGAGCCTCTCAACCAAAATTTTCACAAAAAAGGTAGATGACCCCTTGTCAGATAAACATTGCAGAGAGGATGTTATCTTGCATATGGGTAGGACTAGATGGCTGATGAAGTTGTTTATGCCTCTAATATTCTGTGGCTCTATGAAATATAGAAGAAATGACAAATATGAAAAATACAAAGACACAAGATGAAGAAAACAAAAATTCAATTCGATGAACTTGCTAGGTGGTATCATAGTGGATAAAGTGCTGGGCTTGGAATAAAAAAGATTCATCTTCTTGAGTTCAAGCCTGGCCTAAGACATTTACTAGCTTGGTGACCCCAGGCAAGTCATTTTACCCTATTTCGCCTCAGTTTCCTCATCTGTAAAAAGAGCTGGAGAAGGAAATAACAAATCGTTCCAGTATCTCTGCCAAGAAAGCACAAAACCCAGTTTCTTCATCTGTAAAATGAAGAAAGAAATGACAAATCAATCCAGTATTTTTGCTGGGAAATGTAACCCAAATGGGGTCACAAAGAGTCAGGCATGATTGAAAATACCTGAACAAATATATGAGCCTATACAAAGAACAACAGATGCAGAGGCAAAAATGAAATAATCACTGCCCTCAAGAAGCTTGCATTCTACTGAAAGTGGAGGAGAAGGGGATAGAACATATGCACAAATAAATAAATACAAGGTTATATTAGAAAAAGCAACAAGATCTATGCCAAAGAATGCCATCTAGCTGGAATCCGAATGCAGATGAGAGCAGACTATTTTTCAATTTAGTTTATTTGTGTTTTTATTTGGGGGTTTTGGTTTTACATGAATATTCGATTACAACAATAGCCCATATGAAAGTATGTTTTGCATGACAATACATGTATAACCCAGATCAAATTGCTTATCATCTCTGGGAAGGGGAAGAAGGAGAGGAAGAGAGATAATTTGGATCTTATAATTTTGGAAAACATATGTTGAAAATTGTTATTACATGTAATTGAGGAAATTAAAAATTAAAGAAAAGAAAAATCAACAACAATACATATGCACTAACTACTACTTTGTAAAAAAAGGAAAGTTAAGAATAGCAAAAGTAACCCAACTTAGAAAAAAGGGACAAAAGAGAAAAGGATCAAAAGGTGGCATGAGAGCAAGAAGGGCAATTAGGTGACTGATTTGTTAAAGTTAAGATTTTTTTTAAGTTGTCACAAATAATGGAATTTTAAGTTTTATCTATACCAAGGCACTTGTCAGGATTGTATTTTTAAATGCATAAAAAATACAGAGCATTACCAAAGAAACTAACTATGTTGAAATATGGTTATCAAAAATATTTTTTTGAAACAAAGTCATGATTCTCAGATTAAGAATCCTTGTCCAGTACAACCTATACCTGAAAAAGAATCCTTAATAAAACAATGAAAGTATCCAATGAGCATTGTGTTTGCACTTGGATGATTGTTTTTATTGGCTTGATTTAATTGCATAATATAATTTCCTACTATATGTAAGGCCCATAGGATGGATATAAAGACAAATGTAAGTCCTCAAGAAGTTTATCATCTACTTGGAGAAGGCTAGAACACGTCCATGGATGACTACAGCACCCAGTGGATAGAGTGCTGAGCCTGCAGGCAGAAAGACTCATCTTCCTGAATTCAATTCTGGCTTCTGACACTTACTAGCTGTGTGACCCTGGACAAGTCACTTCACCCTGTTGGCCTCAGTTTCTTCACCTATAAAATGAGCTGGAGAAGGAAATGGCAAACCACTCCAGTCTCTTTGCCAAGAAAACCTCAAATAAGTTCACAAAGAGTGGGACACAATTGAGAATAACTGAACACCACTACCGCCACAGAAATCAGTGTGAAGTTTATAAAACAAGTCTTGGCATATTTTGATCCAAGAACTACAGGGACTATGGGACTGTAATTCTGTCAAAAAATACATTTTCTGACTCCCCTCTTCCTAACGGAGGGGTAGAAAGTTCCTTTTCAGAAATGATTACAGGCTCTTTATAATCCTTGAATTAGAATACATACACCAATGAGTCTTGACCCATAGATATCTCTTTTAGTGGCACTCTTTGGATGTAGAATGGCTATATAAGTAAATAGATCTCACAAGAAAGAAAATTACACAACTGTGAGACCAGAAACGACTTCATGGAGGAAGAGTATCTTGGCTAAGCCTCCAAAGAAATTAGGGATTCTAAGAAATGGAGGTGAGAAGACCTTTGTGTAGCTCTAAAGCTGGGATAGAAGCTGAGATACTGACTTTGGGGAACAGCAAATATTCATGACTATGTCTGGGGATTACAAATAATGATGATCATAATCATGATAAATAATGGGCTTGAATACGTCTCTCTCTCTCTCTTTTTTAAATCCTAACTTCAGTCTTAGAATCCATACTAAGAATTGATTCCAAGGCAGAAGAGAGATAAGGGCTAGGCAACTGGGGTTAAGTAACTTGCCCAGGATCACACAACTAAGAAGTGTCTGAGGACAGATTTGAACCCAGGACTTCCCACCTCCAGGTCTGGCTCTCTAGCTACTGAGCCACCTAGCTGTCCCTGAATACAACTTTTAAAGGTCAACCTTACTAACTCTAACCTTCATCACCCTCACTTTCTGGTTTCTCTGGCTTCTTTCAAGACTCAGTTTTTATCCCATCTTCTGCAGGAGGTCATTCCTGATCCCTCCCGCTGCTCATGCCTTCCCCCTAAGATGACATCCCATTTACACTATATATATCTATATATCTATAGATATAGATATAGATAGATAGATAGATAGATAGATAGATAGATAGATAGATAGTTATCCACCTGTTATCTACTCTATAAGAATGTATGTTTCCTTCTTTTTAAAAACCTTACCTTCTGTCTTTGAATTGATACTAAGTATTGATTCCAAGGAACAAGAGCGTTAGTGTTAACAAAGGTTAGGCAACTGGGGATAAGTGACTTGCCCAGGATCACATAGCTAGGAGGTATCTGAGACCAGATTTGAACCCAGGACCTCCTGCTCTCTATTCTCTCTATCTCTGAAATGACATCCCATTTACACTATATATGTTATGTATACATAGCTATCTGTCTGTTGCTTACTCCATTAGAACGTAAGTCCCTTGGGAGCAGAGATCCTATATTTGTATTTCTTTGCATCTCCTGCACTTAGCATCTTGTCTGGCACAAAGGAAACATTTATTAAAAGCTTGCTAACTGATTTCCAAAAGTTCCTGGTCTCTTCCCCATCCATTCCAGACTCTGCGTCTCTTTCAGATACCAAATGGAAAAGCAAAGTCAGAGGTTGAGGATGAAGTATTAGAGAAGAAACTACAAAAGGAAGAGGTTAAACCCATGCACATAAAATGACTATTTAGCTCAACATATATTTGCCTTGAAAGTACTTTCAAGTTTATCAAGAATAAATTCAGGGGACACTAAGCTTGGAGTAAAAGTAGAATTTATTTATTGTTCTTTCACTGTTATATAAAAAAATTATAGCTCTTTCCTCTTCAAAATGAATGTGGTCATAGGTTTAAGGTTAGAAAGCAGAGAGGACAGGCAAGCTTGCCAACATCAACAAAGCAGAATGGAAAAGCTTACATGACTTCTGCAAGTGAAGTTGATTTAAGTAGGCTCTAAGAAAGCCTGGAGGATAAAAATTTGGTGGCATCTCAGTCAAACCTTGAAGAAGGAGGGACAGCAACAGAAACTGATATGAGTGGGGGGATTGATATCAGGTAATAGGAGACAGTATGATTAAAGGGACAGATAGAAGAAAAAAGGAGAAAGAAACTGAGGATAGAAGAATATTCCAATTGAGCTGTTCCTAAAGTGGAGTGGTTTAGACTAAGTGAGTCTATATAATCTGGAATCAGATTATAAAGGGTCTAGAATTCCAGGGTCAGGAGTTAATGCTTCCACTAATGAAGACACAGAGAGTAAAAAAGGTTAAGATGGCCATATAGTACATTTTTAAGATTGCCTTTGAACCCGGCTCTATTGATTCTGAGTCTAAGAGGGTAGGTTCCTATCTTAGATGATTCAATTCAATTGACACATGAGGAAACCGAGGTCTCAAAAGACAAATGACTTCTTCAATGTTGTCAAGTGAATTACTGGCAGAACTGCAATCTAGAAATCAGATCTTCTGACTCCAAACCCAACATTCCTCCCAAACACCCAAGTATGATGACTTCCAGTAGGAGATCACTGCCATAATAATATCTGAATTTGAAATTCAATGACCTGGCCTCAAATCCCATCTCTGCCACTGTGTTGTAAACTTGGAAAAACTACCTAATCTCTGTGGGCCTCAGTTTCCTCATCTGTAAAATGAAGAGGTTGGATTGGATAGCCTTAGAGTTCCCCTCTATCTATGATTCCCTAATCCTTTATAGATGGCATCTGAGGTCCCTTCCAGCTTCACATCTATGAATGAAGCATGAACATAGTACAACCTGGATCATAGTTTTAGAATTGAGAGGGACCGCTGAGGTCATGGAATCTAGAATCACAGACCGAAGAAAACAAAGAGGTCATCTAATCCATCTTCCTTAAAAATCAACAAACATTTATTAAGCCCCTTCTGTATGTTGGGCTCTGTTCTAAGCTCTGGGTATACAAAGAAAGGCAAAATACAGTCTGCCCACAAGATGCTTCCAGGCTAATAGAAGAGAAAACTTGAAAACAATTATGTACACATAAATTTTCTCACAATCATGCAGTTATATTACATTTCTCCTTTATGATTATATTGATAGAGATTCATACATTTTCTCAGTTGATTATATTACATTTCTCATAATCATACAAGGACAATTCTTTTTTGGCTCCAGGTCTGGAATTTCCTATTCTACTATGCTGCCCCGAAGAGCAAAAATGGTGTCACTTTTCATCCCTGTATCCCCAGCAGATTCTAAAGTGCTTTGCACATAGTAAGTGGTCAGTTGGGGAGGGGACACTTCCTGGCCTCCTTCAAAAAATAGTTGAGTATACTCCTACTCACTTATATCTAAGATTAGCCATCTTGAGTTTATAGGCACTCATCTTACTAGCTTCCTGTTGTTATTGTTGACCTGTTTTAGTCATGCCCAACTATTCGTGACCCTATCTGAGGTTTTCTTGGCAAAGATACTGAAATGGTTGGCCATTTTGTTCTCTAGTTCACTTTATAGATGAGGAAACTGAGGCAAGCAGGATTAAGTGACTTGCCCAGGGTCACCAAGCTAGCAAATGTCTGAGGCTAGACTTGAACTCAGAAAGGTGTTTCCTGATTTGGAAACAGCTAGCTTCTGTTTCCTACCTGTTACTTAAATTCTCTGGGCCTCAGTTTCCTCATCTATAAAATGAGAAAGTCTCCAAACAAAAGTTAAATGATCACTTATTGGGCAAGGCAAGCACACGACCCGTATTTACTAAGTATTTATTACTATGGATCAGGTGCATCGGCATGTGTTGCACATTAATTAGGGAAAATATCCAGGGAATTCTTTTTTTTTTTTAAATTTTCTTTAAAGCAAACATTTATTGCGTACTCTGTTATATATCTATCATAAAGAATATTATTTTTATTAATCAAAAGATTGTATGAATTAAATATCTGGGTGACCTCCAACCCAGTTCAGTCCCAAAAGACTCACCCCAGGGGATGGACAGAGGAGTCAGTCACAAGTCTGTGTGGCACAATGGAGGCCAGGAGGCCACAAGATAAAACATATGAAGGCCATTGGTCAATTGAAAGATCTCTTGCCTAGCGCCTTGACAGAAGGTAAAGGTTTAAAAAAAATCAATCTACACAAAGTAAAAATAAATAAATGAACTGCTGATCGACAGAAGATTGCTTGAAAATAATAAATTTTATGTGGAATTGAGGAACTGATGGAAAATGTTATAATATAGAATACTGGAATCTGGAATCAGGCAACAGAGGTTCAAATCTATATACTCCCTGTGAACTTGATAATGTTACTTGACTTCTCTGGGTCTCAGTTTCCTCATCTGTAAAATGAGGGCATAGGACTGGATGGTCTATAAGGTTCTTTCTAGCTCTAAATTCAATGAGCCTATGAATTCTCCAACATGCCCTACAATCAAATTGCTCCTTTTTGCAGACTTTATTGTGGTTAATGTTGGCCTCGTGGTTTAAGTGTCATCAGCTTTTTATTTCTACCCACCACAACCTCCCTAGATAATCCAATGTTTTTCAGAAGTGCACTTAGAAAAATCAATCATGACAACCACTTTCTTACTAAATTTGTTATTTAAAAAAATCTTCTAATCTTATCATTGATCCTTGATAGAGGTCTTCAGAAAGATGCCAATGAGACCTTGTCAAAGGTAAGGTAGAGGGGATTCCCTTTAAGGCATCAGCTAGGCCATATGCCTGTGTAGGTCCCTTCTAACTCTTGAGAAGTTGGGATTCTGGGAGCTCTCTTAGCTAGGCAGAACTAGGAATAAGGGGAACATATTGCAAAGTGATAAATTTAGACATGATTAAAGCAAAAACATCGTTAAAAATTACTAAGCAGAGACATCTAGGTGGCTGAGTTGATATGAGTACCAGGCATGGAGATGAGAGGTCCTGGATTCAAATTTGGCCCCAGATACTTCCTAGCTATTAGACCCTTGACAAGTCACTTAACCCTAATTGCCTAACCCTGAACTGGCTACCTTGGAAGGTAATGGATGGTTCTTCATCAAAGGTCCTCAAACAAAGGCTAGATCACCATTTGTCAAATGTGCCATGGTGGAGATTCAGGAGTCAGGAATGAGTTGGACTACATGGTTCCTGGAATCTATACCAAACGTTGAAATTCTATGATTCTGTGATGTCAAAAAAAGTTGGTATTTAAAGATTTTAAAAATCAACTTTTAAAAATCAGCATTAAATTTCAGAGTTTGGGCAGGATCTCAGGCACCATGTTGTCCAGTTCTTAATTTTGGTTTAAAAATATTTTTATTATACATATTTTCACATAATTAATCTCTTTTGTAATCCTAAGTATTTTATTTTAAGCATTAAAAACATCATTTTAAAAAGGGGGTCTTTACCACTTGAATAGACTACCAAAGGAGCCTATGACACCCCTCAAGAGTTGAAAACCTCGAATTTAATCCAACCTACTCCTGCCCCCTTAAGGAATCTCTACCATAATATAAATGACAAGTGGTCATTTAATCATTTCTGAAAGCCCTCCAATGATAGGCAATCCACTACCTCCAAGCCACTTTTGAACAGCTCTAAATTTTAGGAAGTTCTTTTGCTTCTTTGCATCTTCTACTAATTGCCTCTAGTTTTGCCCCTGGGGCCAAGGAGAACAAGTTGACTTCCTCTTCCATGTGGTGGCCTGTCAATGAAGATAGTCATTCATCTTGTCCTAAATTTACTCTTACTTTTCCTCCCCACTCACCCTGCCAGCCTTTTCTCATCCTGGCTAAATATGGCCAGTTCTTTCTTCATAAAGCATGGGCATGGTTACCCTCCTCTGGACACTCCCACTAGAAGAAATATTTTGGTCAGCAAAAACACAGTCCTTTCAAGAGATGGCATTAAATGCCATTCCCCATTAGCAAGAAACACCAGCAAATGAAGATGGAAATTCCCTTCCCTTAAAGTAAATGGTCCTCCTCTGGGATAACTCTACCTCATGAAGAGAGTAATAGCCATAGCTGATAAGAAGTGTATGAGGAGCAATTTGTCGCTAATTAGTGTGGCATCGTTTAAAAAAAATAAAAAGGCTGAACTTAAAATGCTGTCTAAACTCTATGTATTATGGCTCATGAGCTAATTCGGGTATCATTAGAAACTGACATATCCATCACCTCTGGTAATCCATTGTGGAGGCTTTTTCAGACTTAAGAGATTTCTTTAGAAGCAAAGTAGCTATTATTATGGGTGCATTTTAACTCATATAAAGAACCTTAGCTTGAGACACCCAAGAGGAGGGACTAAAGAAGGAGTTATGAGGAGGGAAGGGGTAGAAAGAAGATATCCTGATCAATCACCATGGAAACATGATTGTAAGAAGGGCAGGATACACCTTTAACTTAGACAGTGGTGGGTGACCAGAATTGAGGTTGGGAGAGAGTGAGATGACCAATAAGGTACGCAAGGAAGAAAAATAATAATCATGTGTACAACAAAAAGAGCACTGAAACTTGGGTTCAGATCCTCCCTCTTTGCTCTTATTTGTATGATCTTAAGCCAATCACTTAAGCTTGCTGTGCCTCAATTTCCTTATCTGTAAAATGAGAGGATTAGACTATATGGTCTCTGAGGGCCTTTAGATCTAGGGAGATGTTCATGGGATCCATTCCAGGCTCTTCATCCACCTCTTAGTTTAATATAGGACACCTGGGTTGCATATCTCTGTGGTAACTTTGATTTGGATGTCTCCTTTCTCCATCCCAATCACCATAGCTCCTTCCTCATCCCCTCCTCTTGGCTGTCTCATGCCGAATTTCTTGTTCTATGGGATGGGAACTATATCACACAAGAAGTCTGCTCTTCCGAAAAGGAAGAGGTTTACGTGTTTTATAGTGAGGGACAGAGGTTTATTGGTTTCCCATCTCTCATTGGAGATCTTTGTGTAGAGGCTAGACCACCACTTGTTGCAAAGAAATTCTTAATCATTGAGGGGTTGAACTAGATGACAAATAGATACTGGGATTTTCTGGCAATTGAGAAAATAGACCTGGGTATGTCAAACTAAGGAGAAGGAAGTATCAGGCATGTCGAGGGGTTCACCAACAGAGCAGAGGGAGCTTTTTCCCAAGAAAGTCTGGGCTCAGAAGTCCCCAAGTTTTTCTGGATTTTCATGTCATCTTAATAAATCATCTTACCAGCTCACTACTGCCAATAGCTCCCACAGGTCCTTTAGTTCTCAGCCTGTTGTTGTAGTTATGCACCCATGAAAGATGATGTGAAAATGTTTGGGTAAAACTCATTTGGCTTCATAATCATAAACAGGCTCTTTGGCACAGGCCTAAGTGAAAAGAAGCATTTGGCCATCAGCAGCCCTTTTAGCAGTCTGTAATTTATGGCAACAGTTGTTTTGACCGTCTAAGTAAAATGGTATCTGCCACCTCCCATTTGGTTTATCGTTTTTCCTAATAATTTCAGTGCATTTGCTTTTCGATTTTATTCATCGGCGACTCACAGTCAATTTTCTCTGAGGCACAGTATGCTCAAAATATCCTTCAGTATGAAAGCGGCTGGTTAGAGCAAATGCATATCCTTCCATCAGTAAGTGCGTCACTAAGTAACCTTAGAGGGAATACAGAATTTAGCCTAACAGGTCCACCAGTAATCATGTGTTTAGCAAAAGCTCACATCCTAAACCATTTTAATTGCTCTGTCAAGGGAGGAACTTTGGTTGGAAATTAGATAAATCAGCTTTAGTCACTTTGGGAAAACTTTTCTTTCTACAGAGCTTTGTAGTCAATCCTGCCTTGGGGACAAGGAGTAGGTGTTTCACTGTCTTCCAAGGAGAGAAAATGCTTCAGGGAAAGCAGCCGTAAGAAGCATGGCGGATTATGAATCGGCTTTGATAAGTTTCATTGATGGTGGGAATTTTGATTTGTGGTGTCCAATGGAGAGTGCTAAATTTGATGGCAGTCCTCCCCCTGCCCCTATCCCTGCCTCTCTTGGAGAAATCTAAGTTTCCTTCAAAGCTCAGCTCAAGCATAAACCACATGAAACCCTTCCTGTTGTTAATACCTTACCCCAAAAAAGTAACCTGGTATTTAACTTGCATATACCTACATGTGGCTATACTGTCTCCCCCAAAAGATTGCAAATCCCTGGAGGGCAAAGTCTGCTTCATTTTTTTTGTGTTTGGATCAGAAGCATCTTGGTCTGGTCTCTATTTAACTTCTCTGAGTTTCTGTTTTCTGAGGAAAGGAAGGAAGGAAGGAAGGAAGGAAGGAAGGAAGGAAGGAAGGAAGGAAGCTATGAGGATATAAATAAAAGCAGAAAAAAAGAAAAACAATTCCTATCCTCAAGGAGTTTACATTCTAATGTGGGAAGACAATTCATAAAAAGCAGCTAAAAAGTGGGGAGGGGGAGAGGTGCTCAATATAGGGCATAATTTTGAAGTCAGAAAGTCAAGAACAGGGTTGGGAAGGTAATGAAGGCAAGCCTAGAACCTTCCATAGCATGGAAGATTCAGGAGGAATTGACCAATGGGAGAAGGGAGTAAGTCTTAGAGAGAGATATTCCAAGTTAAAAAGGCTTAAGGGATGGTTAGATGGTCTAGGGTGGGGCGGGGAGAGGAGGGCTATATCATTTTATAAAAGCTTAAACATGTTTGTTTACATGTTGTCTCTGAGAGATCATAAGCTCCTTGAGAGCATAGACTGTCTTTTACTTTTCTTTGTATCCTCATTGGAATGTAGTAGAAACTTAATAAATGTTCATTGACTGACCTAACCATCCACACTGGAACAATGAAGTGGATGAGGAAATCCCTGTTGTCCACATAGGCATTATATGTAGTTTTAAACACTGAACATTGAGTTTGTCTAGCAATTTGTAAAATTAAAGATTATAAGATCATGGTTCTAGAACTAGAAGGGAATTAAGAAGTCAACTAATCTAGTCCCTTTGCTTTAATTAATAGATTGAGGCCCAAAGGCATGAAATAACTTCCCAAGGTCACACACAAAACACTGAACATAAACAATATTTGGGCTTAGAGGATATTAGAAGGCAGGGCATTTAGGAAATTGCACAAAGCTTTTAGCAATCCCAAACTGCTCCCTGTGATAAAAAATAGTCTTTTTAATACTCATTCTAGTGATGCTATTTGACTCAAATTGTGTCATTTAGTATGCAGTACACAATCTCCAAAGAATCAATACCATAGATGGAAAGAGAAATGGTAGCATAAGTAGGCTATAGCACATTACTAATGCTAACTCCCAGGTTATAAGTCAGATACAGAAGACCTCATGCTGAAGATGCATGAATAGAAAAGAAAGTAGGCTAGTTCTACAGGAAGAGTAAGGCATGACCAAATCTCCACCCCCACCCCCAAAAGTCCCAGATGGCCTCCAGCACATTAGGTGGACCTTGGATGATTAATTTATGGGAGACCATGGTGATACCACAGTAAATGAAGGCATGAATAGATTAGGGTTAGGTTGCTCTACCTGAAGTCAGAAAGTCATAGATCTTGATTCCACCTCTGATGCTTATTATGTGACCTTGAATAGGCAAGTCATTTAATCTCTCTCAGGCTGTTTCCTTATTGATAAACTGGGGACAATGATAATTGTAGTACTTTCCACACAAGTTGTTGTGAGATTTAAATAGCTGTGATTGGCCCCTGTGAAGAGGGGAAGGGACAAGAAATCACTATAAAAGCCCTGAATTTCTGAGGTTAGAAGTTGGCTTCAGGAGTCGTCCTTAACAGTCATTCGCTTCAGCTTGAACACTCTCTTGGAGGGAACTTGGGTGAGTGAATAGCTGGCTTTCCTTTCCTGACTTCTGGAGAGAGATTAATTCTGGTTGAGAGTTAGCAAGTCATGATAGGCTGAGTAGAGCACCAGAACAATATTTAGTGTGATAAGCTAAATATCTTCTCTACTCTCTTTTTGTATTTCTCAACTTTCACTCTCTCCACCTATTTTGTAAATAAAAACTACTGAAAGTCATTTTGACTTGATCTAATATTTTAAATCACAACCACCATGTTATTTTAGAATTCTCACATATTTAGTCAAACCCCTAAATTTAATCCCTTACAGTATATGAAAGGGACTTACAAGCCTTAAGGCAGTGATGGTGAACCTTTCAGAGGCAGATTGGCTGCCCAAACTGCGATCCTCACACATATGTGAGCTGCCCAGCTTACCCCAGACAAGGGAGGGAGGAAGCTCTCATTGGGCTGTCAGGCAGAGGGGCGGGTGATATGAAAAATGTCCTCAGGCACAGTGGAGAGGGGGAGGAGAGCAGCTTCCTCCGGCATGCATACCATAGGTTTGCCAACACAAACTTAAGGGATCATATAAATGTTAGCCATTATTACTATTGCTTTTGTCATTATTTACAGTTGGTGGGAATTCCATATTGATAGATTAAATTCATTGTTCTTTTAATCTTGGTATTTCTGAGTCAAGAAAATTTTCTTCTGACCTCCCTAGCTTCCTTCAGGTCTCAACCAAAATCTCATCTTCTCCAGGGAGCCTTCACTAATTTCTGTTTTAGTGCTTTCCTTCTTTTATTATTAGTTATTTCTTATACACCCTTATTTCTCCTATATATAAATATAGCATTTTGTATACATTTGTTTGCATGTTTTCCTCCCCAAGATTGTAAGTTCTTTGAAGGTAAGTACTGTCTTTTGCCTCTTTGTATCCCCAACACCTAAGCACAGTGCTTGGCACATAGTAGATGCTTAATGTTTATTGAATTGAATGGAATTGATTGGTAAGAATAGAATAACTAAAATAACTGAGGAATGGTAAGAGAAGAGCTACCTCTCCACCCTGTGAGTTCAAGTTCCCTCTTCTTGACGACTTACAGCCTAGGGCACTGAGTTTGCAACTGCCTGAGAAATTAAAGCATAGTGAAGTTACTCTGCTGCTGGAAATGACAAAGGTTGTGCTGACTCTTAAAAAAAGGCCAAGAAGGTCAGTCCTTCAAGTGAGCTTGTCATTGATTCCTGGAACAATCTGGGCCCAGATTATTCAAGGGAGAGTTGGCAAGCATTTATGGAGGCAAATGGTGATCACTACAAGTCAACATGAGTTCATTAGGAAGATGTCACACCAGTCTAAACTAATTACCTTTTTTTTGACATTGTTATTAGACCAATAGAGGAGAGAAATGTTATCTCCTCCAGTCCAACGACTGTTTTCCATCCCTCCCTCCTAGATAACCTCATCTCCTCTTTGGCTGCGTTGACATCATAAGACCCTATGCCTCCCCTACACCGTACCTCCAAGCCTCTACTTCCTTACTTGCTCTAGTTTCAAGAGTATAAGATGGTTTTTGTCCTTGTGAGAGCTAACTTGTGTTCTTATACCCTCAGTATGATCCCTTCCTGACACTTCAGGAACTTTACCTATCATTTCCTGACCAACCCTCAATCTTATCCTATTAACTCCTTCCTTACTCTTTTATTTTTTAAACCCTTAACTTCTGAATTAAAATCAATGCTGAGTATTGGTTCCAAGGCAGAAGAATGGTAAGGGGTGGGAAATGGGGGTTAAGTGACTTACTTAGGGTCACATAGCTATCAAGTGTCTGAGGTCAGATTTGAACCCAGGATTTCCCATCCCCAGGCCTCGCTCTCTTAATGAATCATCTAGTTGTCCCCCTTACCTACTGTTTTAAACATCCTCCCCTAGGCTTACAAAACTTTTGCTTGACTCTGTCATTTCAAATTCTCATCCTTTATAATCTACCTTCCTTTTTGCCAAGAGTTTTCTAGATATGCTGCCTTCTCTCCCTTTTCTCCCCATATCTACCCTCTAAGCCTCAGTCTCTTGTAATCTGATTCTTGCTCATTTTATTCTACTGAACTTTCTCTCAAAAAAGTATCCAATGGGGGGCAGCTGGGTAGCTCAGTGGATTGAGAGCCAGGCCTAGAGACGGGAGGTCCTAGGTTCAAATCTGGCCTCAGACACTTCCCGGCTGTGTGACCCTGGGCAAGTCACTTGACCCCCATTGCCTACCCTTACCACTCTTCTGCCTTGGAGCCAATACACAGTTTTGACTCCAAGACGGAAGGTAAGGGTTTAAAATTAAAAAAAAAAAAAGTATCCAATGGAGGCAATTGGGTAGCTCAGTGGATTGAGAAGCAGATCTGGATATGGGAGGTCCTGGGTTCAAATCTGAGACATCTTTTAGTTATATGACCCTGCACAAATCTCTTAAACTCCCATTGTCTTGCCCATACCACTCTTCTGCCTTGGAACCAACATAGTATTGATTCTAAGAATGAAAATAAGGGTTTAAAAAAAACCATGGTATCCAATGGATCTCCAAATTGACAAATATGATGGTCTTATCTCAATCTTTATCCTCTTTGACCTTTGTAGCTATTGACATATTATAGCTATATTATAGCTACTGACCTATTATAGCTTTGGATATAGTCAAACCCTGGTCCTCCATTCCCACCCCATTCCTTGATATTCTCCTTTCTTAAAGTTCTGTGAATGGGCTCTCTCCTGGTTCTTCTCCCACCTGTACGGTCCTTCTCAGTTTCCTTTGGTTATAGAAGAGGGAACTGCACTTGAGATGGCAATGACTTGTTATGCTTATCCCAGGACTAATGAGTTGTAGCTAGAAAGTCTTTCTGACCATCAGAATTGTCCCTCAGTGGAACAAATTTCCTGAGGCAAATAAAGGTTTTCACATCATTGGAGGTCTTTAAGTAAAGGCTGGATGACCATATTTCTGGGAGGCTCTAGAGTGGATTAATAACCGAGATATGTGGTCCCTTCCAACTCAAAGACTTTCTAGGATTCTGTGATCTACTTGACAGATGAGAGAATGGAAACTCCTTGAGGATAAAAATGGTTTCATGTTTGTCATCGTATCCCCAACACCAAACATGTGTTAAATAAGCAAGATTAATCCCAGTTTTGCCATTTAGGATTTGGAGCAAGCTACTTAACTTTCCTCCGTCTGTTACATCATCTATAAAATGAACAGTCTCGACTAGACAACCTGGAAGGTTTTTTCTCTGGTTCTAAATCTATGATCTTATGATATTCCCAGAACGATGCATGTGTTGGCCATGAAAGATGTCACCGTTTTGGCTGTCCCGAACGTTGTTCAAGAAAACAACAAAATAAATTTACAAGTGCATCCTAGAATAGGAAAAGTTGAAAGGCTCCAGTCTAGGGCAAATGGCTTTGTGATTGCCCTGTCAGCAAAAAAAGTCAGCCAAGGAGAGAGGGAGGAGTCTGGGGAATTGCAGAAATAAACCAGGTCCCCGTACCATTAGAAAAGGAGAAAGTGTCTTCAAACCTTCGAAATGAGCTTCCCTAATGGAGACTTGGGGGTAAGGGAAAAGACCCAGAATTGGAGAATGGTTTGTCCCATATGTACTCATTAACTGCAGTTGTGAGAGCCACATGTCCCGCTCCTATAAGGAACTTGGAATAGATGATGCAGAGGGAAAGTTACAAATTGTCACGATTTTTAAAAAAATACAATGTTACAACACATGTAGGAGAACCTTGAAGGGAGATTTTT
The DNA here is from genome assembly GCF_016433145.1 of Gracilinanus agilis. Classification (NCBI taxonomy): domain Eukaryota; kingdom Metazoa; phylum Chordata; class Mammalia; order Didelphimorphia; family Didelphidae; genus Gracilinanus; species Gracilinanus agilis. The sequence goes on along the minus strand of NC_058133.1, from coordinate 45,302,255 downwards.
CTTCTTTTAAGTTCTTCCACTGGGAGCATCAGACAGTACTGGAGGGAGGCAGAAGAAAAAATAAAAGAGATCTCAGAAGAAAGCCCTTGTCAGAGGATAATGGGAGTGTGTGAGACCATCATTAATCTCTCCTTCTCTCTTTTCCTCTTCTCTCCCCCACCTCCTATAAAATCTGAGTTCTGAATTCCTTGGTTTAGACAGGGAGTCGTCTACCACCACCATTGATTACTCGAATGCTGACATCCTAACATGAAACCTATTAGGCAGTATCATGAATTTTCATAAAAATATATTTATTGATTTAACAAAATTGCCATATTACCATAACTTGAAGGGTAAACAGCACATTAATGGTGTTCAATCTGGAATTGGCTTATATTAAAAATGTGTGCTGTCCATACAACAACCGTGTCTCCTCCCTCCGACCCTCAATTAGGTTAGTGTGCAGTTACCAAGAAACCAGAGTGGTAGGGATGGGTTCAAATGAGCCAGAGTCCAGCTAATACACGAGCCAACCCATTAAGATTTCTAAATTACATTGGAGTAGAGGAAAACCACAGGAAGAAAAAATTTAGAAATAGATTCAAGAAATGTCTCATAACATTAAATTGCTTTAGAATAATTTTTAAAATCTTTGTATCTTCAAATGGCTGAAAAGGTCTTCAGTTTGGGGTCTCTAGATTAGAATTCAGCAACCGACCTCACTTCCATGTTGCTGGTGAGTCGCTGAAACATCTTCCATCCCCAGCAACCACTTTTCTTCTCCTGCTGGTCTTCACTTTGAACAATATCTATGTATGTAGTTTTTACGCCATTGTTTTACACCTTTTGAAAGAAGTCATCTTTTCCCTCCTTCTCTCTACTCCCCCTACCCCCAACAAATGTTTCATCCCATAAATAAGACAAACAGGGGGGGAAAAATAGGTTGTCCCCATCCTATGTGTGTAAACTTCTAGTGAGAGGGGGGAGCCAGTCTTTGGAATCCAAGTTCATAAAAAGTGGCTCCAGTCCTTCAGCCAGCCAGCGGCGCAATCAGCAACTTCTCTTTCCCACTTGACAGTTCAATAAGTCAGTCTGTTTATGGAAACACAGGTCCAAGCTCGGTCTATTTGCAATGTGGGTGACCGTTTCAACAACAATAGCCTGGTCCCACCCTACATTTCCACGGTGTAAGGAGGCCTGAAATTCCATTCTCTGCGGCCAACAGGTCCTTAGTTAATAAGTATCAAATTGTCATCACTTTCTCGCCTGAAACACAGAGAGAGGGAGGAGGTGGGAGTAAAGAAGATGGAAGAACAGCTGATTCAAAATCCTTACTACGGAGAATCAAGAGCACATATAGCAAGGTGTCTACTTTGGCGTGGGGAACAGTCAGGTTAAATGCACTTTTGTTTTTAGGGTTTGGGAGTGAGGAGAGGAAGGACCTGTGATTTCATGAAAGTGTGGTGCTTCCGAGGGCGGAAAATTCATCCACCAACACAGATCATCTCCTCTGAGAAGTGGCTGCAGTCACAGAACTGTGCTGTCAGAGGCAGGATTTGAACTCAGAGTTTTCTGACTTAACGCCAGCCCTCTCTGCCTCTTAAGCACATCAGAGCATTTTAAAAAGAGAAACATACATACTTTTAAGGACCGGTTACATGTTCTGCCCAAAGGACTGAAATTTTCCTGGGTTAAACCATCTTTTACAAACCTTTGTTCTTGTTTTGTTCAGACCTTTTCTGAGCTGAAGTAGGTGACTTTCTTATTTTCTAATAGTCTCTAAAGATGGAAGATGCCTCTGACGTGACTATCAACCCTTCATCCTGTGTTTACTGAATATTGTGCTTACACCTGGGACTGTTATGAACTCCTTTCCCACACTTTCAGGCCTAGATGACATAAATTCATTAAAGAATGGCTCTTTTTACATACCATCATTCCTTCTACTGTGCCCCTCCTACTTGCTCATCAAACAGCATGATTATCTCATTGCCTTTGCAATTAAAGTTCTAATAGACTGCAAGCTGCTTGAGGTCAGGAACTAAACTGTTCATTCATTCTTATGTCACTGGTGCTTACCACAGGCTCTTACATATGTGGATTAGATCTATCAGTAGGAACCTAACACACCTTTCTTAGACTGAATTTATTGGGTTTAAGTTCTCGTACATGCTATTTCCCCCAAAAGAATATAAGATCCTTGAGGGCAGAAACCATTTCTTTTCTTTTCATTTTTTCCTTACTTTTAAATCTTTGTATTCCCAGAAGCTACCACCATGCCTGGTAGAAGAAAGTACTCAAAAATGCGCTCACTGTGTCAGGCTGATGGTCCATTTGTGGCTAAGCACCTCAAAGGCAAGCTATCTCTACTCAGCCATTACCTATACTTCTCTCTAGTATTAGTTCAGCTCAGTGATTCCCAAAGTGGGCGCCACCGCCCCCTGGTGGGTGCTGCAGCGATCCAGAGGAGTGGTGATGGCCACAGGTGCATTTATCTTTCCTATTAATTGTTATTACATTTTTTTAAAAAATTAATTTCCAGGGGGCACTAAGTAATTTTTTTCTAGAAAGGGGGCGGTAAGCTAAAAAAGTTTCTGAACCACTGGTCAGCTTTTCATCTCATTCCATTGAAATAAAACTTAATAAGATCACCGGTGACCACTTTTCTGGTTAAACCAAAAGCTTCTTTTATTTTTCCCCTCTCCTACACACTTATTACTTTTGATACTGTTAATGCTCAACTATTCTTTGATCCTTTTTGTAGCTTTGGGTTAAAATTCACAGTCCTTTTATTACCTAATTGCTAAAGTAGAAGATCTCAAAGGTCTTTTTCAGCCCTTTGATTCTATGATCTTTGGTTAGTTTCTCTTTCTTGCTTTTGCCAGTAATTACAAACATCTCCCTGGATTAATCTTTCCTTGAGAAACTTTTTTACTTTAATGGACTCTTGCCACCAAAGACAAGTCAAGTTGTCATCAGCCTTAACCTACTTATATTCCTTGACGTCCACAGCGTACGTCCATTAAGAATTATGCTCCAGGGGCAGCTGGGTAGCTCAGTGGATTGAGAGTCAGGCCTAGAAATGGGAGGTCCTAGGTTCAAATCTGGCCTCAGACACTTCCCAGCTGTGTGACCCTGGGCAAGTCACTTGACCCCCATTGCCCACCCTTACCACTCTTCCACCTAGGAGCCAATACACAGAAGTTAAGGGTTTAAAAAATAAATAAATAGAAAAAAATTAAAAAAAAAAAAAAAGAATTATGCTCCAGATGTCCTGCCGTGGCCTAAAACTGAAAATCATCACCCATTCCTAATGTGACCCACAGCAACAAAAAAAGAAGGCTAAATGCAGACACATCTTGAATTTGAATTCTATTTCTGCTACTTACTATCTCTATGAACTTGTGCAAATTATTCACCTCTGAGGACCTTCATCCCCTCATCTGTAGAATGAAGGAATTCAGTGGGGGTTACCTGCAAGGTCCTTTTATTGTTAAAAGCAGAAGTTGTTAACCTTCTTTGTGTCAAGAACCCCTTTGGTACCCTGAAGAATCTATGGACACCTTCTAGAATCATATTTTCAGAGGCATAATAAATAAAAGGTCAATGAAAATTAAGATGTATTTTTTTTCCTCTCCAAGTTTTTAGACTCCTTGAAATCTCTACATGAGCAAGCTAGATCCGGGATGCTATGGCTATTGCTCTTCACTAACAATTTCCTTTACTTCCCACCAGTGGTAACAACTTCCACATACTCAAGCTAGCATCTACCCTTCATTCCACCTTTTACTTTATAGCCCTTAAATGGGCTTTGTTTACCAAAGGTCCTGGTTGTTGATTTGGTATCTTTCTCTTCTTCCTAATTCCTGTCCAGTCTGTCAATGAGTCCCAAATCCACCATGCATCTGTCAGTCAATGGTTAGATATGGCATGAGCATGGGTGGCAGGGAGGCCATTCACAGATGGAGCTGTTCTTTGCAAAGAAATGGCTTTTCTAATATACCACAATTACCGCCCCTTGGGGCAGTTTGTGGTATAAACTAAGCAGCCAAATTCCAATGACATTTCAATTATCTTTGAGGCGTCATACCTCCACATCCTCTAATGTATTTGTCTTCGCAAAAAAACAAACAAAAAAAAAACAACAAATAACAAACAGGCCCACAATTCTCAAAGCCCTCCACCAAACAGGGCACCACTCAGGAGCCAAATGCCAATCAAAGAAAATGAATTTGCATTTATCCAAGCTCACTGCTGCAATTAAATGTTCGTAGAGGATGAAATGTCATTAAAAATCGACTCTTCTCAGAAGCCCTCATTTCATATTTACTAGGCATTCTTTGGAAATGCTCAATCATATCCTCATTTCAAATCCCAAGACAGGCTATGAATTGATTAACAGAGAAATACGTTCTAAGCTCTGAAACAGCAACTCAATTTTTCTGTCTTTTTCCCCCCTAGGGGTGGTTTAGATTATTTTTCTCAAACAAATAGAAATTCAGTCTTTTGATATAGGAAAAGAGGTATTTTGCAGCTGTATCACCATTCTCCCTTTTCTTATTTGCTACAAATATATACATATCTATGTGTGTATATATATTTATATATGTGTACGTGTATACATGTATATATTTTAGTGGAGACTCAAAAGCTCCTAGTTAAGAGGAAACTGCAACCTTCTAAGCATACTTAAGAAGCTACAGGGTTCAGACTCTCAGTCTAGTCCTCCAACTACTTCTCTGCTTCTGTTAAATCTGACTTGAGGGCACAAGGCAGGGTGCTGTTTGAATAATCTCCTGCAGAACTCAGAAGTCAGCTAGGAAAAGAGGCCTTCCCAGGCAGGCAAAGGAGCCAGTAGGGAGAGATCTGACCAAGCATCTGAATGTGGTCTCTTCTGAAGTCAGCTTTCCTCCTCTAGCCAAAGTTACCCCCTTCCAGAGAGAGGGAAAAGGCCTTCGATGCTCAGCGCTCTCTTCTCTCCCTCCCAAATTAAGTGTTCACTGCTAATACTATCTTCACACAGCCGGATTTGGTTGTTTTTGTTTGTTTGTTTTTTCCTCTAACCCAGGGTTCTTATTCTTTTTCTGTGTATCATAGCCTCTTTTGGTAATCTAGTAAAGTCTATGAACACTTCTCAGAATAATGTTCTTTTCTAAATTTCATAATGGAAAGAAATACTGTATTTCAGTTTGAAGTTAAAAATAAAGTCATATTTTTCCCCTCAGCCAAGTTCACTGATTCCAGGCTAAGGACCCCCACTCTAAACCAGTGGTTCCCAAACGTTTTTGGCCTACTGCCCCCTTTCCAGAAAAAAATATTACTTAGCCCCCTGGAAATTAATTTTTTCAATTTTAATAGCAATTAATAGGAAATATAAATGCACCTGTAGCTATCACCACCCCCCTGGATTGCTGCAGCACCCACCAGGGAGTGGTGGCACCCACTTTGGGAATCACTGCTCTAAACCAAAAGAAAAAAACAATCCTTAATACTTAATTTTGCTTTGAAAACACACTTATTCAACTCAAGTTAATTCATTCAGTACCTTGTGAGCTTCTCAAAGCACTAGATGCTGAAAACAAAGATGGAAACAAAACAATCCATGCCCTCAAGGAGCCTGTGTTCTACTCTCCTAACTGTAGCATCCAACAACACACTGCTCACACTATATAAAAATGCCCTTTAGGGCCAGTTGGGTGGCTCAGTGGAGAGTGCCAGGTCTGGAGTGGGGAGAACCTGGGTTCAAATCTGACCTCAGACATTTCCTAGCTGACTGACTTAACCCCAACTGCCTACTCCTTACCACTTCTTTTGTCTTGAAACCCATACTTGATTCTAAGAGAAAAAGCAAAGGGTTTGGGAGTTGGCGGTTTTTAAGGTGCCTTAGAATTTTAGAGAAATCATTTCTTAAATCCCATGTTCTCAGTCTTGGCTAAGTGGCTCATAGGTTTATAGTTAGAAGGAAACTCTGTAGTTGTCTTGTTAAGGAATCCCCGGAAATCCCATATTCTCAGCCTTGTTCAAGTGACTCCTAAAGTCTGTAGTTGGAAGGCAATCTTGCTAACAAGGAGACACAGGAAATTCCATGTTCTCAACCTTGGTCAAATGGCTCATAAAGTCTATAGTAGGAAAGGACCTCTGGGATCATCTTGTTCATTTACAGTTCTTCTTACTGAAGAATGAAAGCCGACAACCTCAAGCCCAACCCTATCACTTTACAAATGAGCAAACTGAGATCCAGAGAGGTGAAGTAATTTGAATAAGGTCATAACTGGTAGCAGACATGGGATTTCGACTCAAGTCATCTGATTCTAAATCCAGATTCTTTCACCACACAAAAAATTCCTTCAGAATCCTTTTACCTCTTATCTCTATACCTTCACACAGGTTATCCCCCATGCTTGGAATACTTTCCCCCAGGAACTGGTATGATTCCTACCCTTTCCCTCCTCCTCCCCAAATATACTTGTATATATTTTAATTTTTTAATTATATGCTTCTTTCTCTCCGGTGTTATAAGGAGAGCCATCTGTCAGTGAGAATCTTTTTTCCTTTAGTCCTGTTCCTGCTTTCCTTCCAACCTTACCACCTCTGTTCACCATCTAAGGGGGGAAATGTGGTTAGTGAAGCGTTTATTGTAGGAACTGGGACTTTTAGGTAGAGAGGTAATTGATAGTGCAGATACCAACTGGCAGAAGGTAACTGGATTGTGGGAGATTTATTTATTTATATATTTAGTTAGATCATCCCAATTCCCTTCCCTTCCTTCCCTTCCCTTCAATAAACCCTGTTTAAAAACATTTGGGTATCCTGTAAGCTTTCTCCTGTTGGCCTTCCCAAACCCTGAGATCCTTCTGATTACTGGTTGTAACAATCATTCCTTAAACATCTAAAATCCCCAATACCACCCTAGTATCTTTTAGATACTGAATTCACCAGCAAAATATAAACTCCCCAAGGTCAAGGGCTGTGCCCATTTTTGTCACTGTATTTCCAGAGTCTAGTACAGGGCTTGACATGTGGTAGGAATTTAATAAACATTTCTTAGACTGAAATGAATTCAACTTGACTGGTTATACAAAATCATATTAACTGGTCTCATAAGAAGAGATGGTCATTTTCTAAAGGGCCTGGCAGAAAAAGAAACCAAAGATTCCCTGGAATTAGTAGTTTTTGAAACATGGCTTTCACCTTGGAGTACATTCTTTAGACCAGAGAAAAGTCTCTCAGGAACACCCAAGGGCATCAATGAATCAAATAAATGGCCATACCCACCTTCGACAGCAGCAGAGAAAGGTCATGGGGGTTGGGGCTTGTTTCTGGTACTCTTCACTGCCACTACATTCCTTTAGGAATTCCTGAAGGTCCGTTAGTGGAAAGCCATTCTGTTGGTATTTCTTTAAAAAGCACATAATGATGTTACCTTATTTATAGAGAATGAGAAATCACTCCCATTGTCAACTGCCCAAACCCACCTAGGCTAGAATAGAGCTCTCCCACACTAGGAACAGAGATCCAAGAACTGATACTACCTAAGTTGAATTAAACTGTCACTACAGGAACAGAGAAGGCAGGGCCACCATGGAAACCAAGATACAAACGAAAATAAAAATCCAAGAGAGAAAGGGAGGGAGGGAATTCTTCAAAAACTACATGTGCATATTGGAGTGTGCTAGAAAGTGTAAAGGGCTATAAGGTATTGGGATTAAGCTGGACAAATAGAGAGATGGGACTCCCTGAAAGCATAAGATATATTTGTAAAGTTTAATAAAGTTTAATCACTCTGTACCTCCCCCAACCATGTGAGCTCCTAATCTCCTTATGTTCAATGGAAGTGACCAGCATCAATATTTAAGCTTAGAATACTTTTAGGAATATTTCAGCTTCAAAGAGTCATTCTCTAGAATTATAGTAGGTAGCTATTATCTCCCACATAAGTGCTCACTCTTGTTATTAAAGCAAATTGCATTTGATGCTAATGTGAAGGTGACGATTCACTAATCTCCTTGTACACATGATTGCTGATTAGAGTTTCTCAATGAAGTTGACTTTCCAGGTGTCATGGGTCACATTTGAAAAGGAAGCTAAGCAAGAGAGGAGCTGGAACTCCCAACCTCTTCCCAATGATGGCATTATAACCCATGTTGATCTCCATGGACAGTGAGGCTTATCATCTGAAAAATGAGCTTCCATAGAACTACCATCTGCTGTTGAGCAACATCATTATAAACACAGTGAGCTAGAGAGATGTCACACTGGAGACTCTTCAAGCTACGTGGATCTTGCCTGGAAAGATAGTGTCTATCCTCAGGTCCCAGAATCTGATTTGGAAGGGGCCTCCAAGGCCCTCTAGACTAAGTCGCACCTGAACAAGAAGAGTTCTCTTACATTTCTGACAAGTGGTCACTTAGCCTTTGTTTGAAAATGTCTAGGAAGAGGAAATCACTATCTTCTGGGATAGCCATCTGAAAACAGCTCTAAATGTTTTTTTTTTAAGACAAACATTTATTATCTCTCACTCCCATTATCTCCTCAACTGAAATAGACATATAAAAATATACACACATGTATATACCTACACATGTGTTGGTAAACACATACATACATGGGCACATGCACACAAATATATGTGAATATGTGCATGCCACACAAAATGTTGTCATGTGTTATGTGCATGCATATAAGCATGTATGTGCTTATGTATGTATTTGTGTTACACTATATACTCACACATGTGTGTTTATATTTTTCCTCATAACATACATAGTACAATAAAACACATTTTCACATGGGCCATGTCCAAAAATATTCCAAAATTGATGTCTTATTCTTCCTAAAATATAGTATCCGGAGCTGAACAAATTACTCTAGATGGGAACTGTGTACTCCTCTACCTCTGAAACCACAGCATTGTTCCTGGATGGGGTGTGTCAATCTCTGGACACTATTTAACCCAAGTCAGAATTAGCTATAAAACACAATGTTACATAATAAATGATGCCTCACCTAAACTTTCTCCCCTTCTCCCCTCAGCACCCCTACTCCCCCAAAACAGTACTCTGTATACAACAGGTGCTTGACAAGCTTTTATTAATTTATCTACTGGGATAATAATCATGGAAATAATAGAAGTCTCTTCTCTTACTCGATTTTAAATGAACCTTTAGGGCTAAGTACATTTTGATGTTTTTTAAGCTTAATGTGAAGAGAGAAAATCACAGGTACTTGGCTAGTCATCATGGCTGTGCCCAAATTGGTATCCAGTATTTAGCTCACAAGCAGCAATATCTTGCTCTGTATGAACTGATTACTGGAATGTCACCATTTTAAGTTTGTTTTGCTGCTGGATGAAAATGCATCTCCCTTTCAGATCTGAACAGAAGATCACATAGTACTGCTGTTCTGAAAAATTTACCTCCCCAGGGCTTCAGTTACATTATCTATAAAATGAAGGCATTGAACAAGATGAGCTCTAAGAGCCTTTCCAGCTCTCACTATGCTCCCTTCTCTAACTGGTGCATCCTGTAGTCACCCAACACCTTTCAAAAGAAAACATGAACCGTTTATTAAATATCTACTTTCAAAGCTCTCTGTCTCTTCCTTCTCCCCCCTCTCTCTCTGTCTCTTCCCCTTACAACCCCCAAACTCTTCCCCCACATCCCCATCTGGCTCTTGGTTAATTAGTGACAAAACTTTTATTTTCTTATAGTATCCCCCCCCACACACCGGTAACAAAAGATTGAATAATTGATTAAGACGAAATAACAATTTACCTTAATGGTGTCATAGGAGTCTGTAATAAGTGCAATGAAGAGACTGAGAATCATGTAGATAAAAAGGCTGATGAAGGAATATAAATACACACGACTGAAGAGCCACACCAAGATGCTCTTCTGCTGGATCTGAGCAAAGGTCGCAAACATGTCATCGCCGTTGACCAGAGAAAACAGACATTCTGCCACTGTGCTCAGGTCTTCAAACTTGTGTGGAGTTGGGAGGGAAAAGAAGAAAAGAAGAGGAGAGCTTTTCATTTCTAAAGTCCATTTACACAGTAGAAAAAGTAGCTCAGCTTTGTTTTGAAAACATTAGGAACTCAGAAATCTACTGGCAATGAAAACTCCCAGGGGCTTCCACCCAGCCATGCATGCATATGTTTCTGATTGGGGATGCCAGCTTGGGTCCTTTGCCATGTTATCAGGATCACCTCCTAGCTGTTCAGATAGCTATTATTGATAGAAAGAAAATCTGTAGGCCCAAGAGCCCAAGGGTTAAACCCTTAGATACGAAGAGAAAGAGAATCATACTATTTGGAAAACAGCAAGGTTCCATTAGGTGAGATAATTCAGCTCTTCTTCCAGAAGTCTATTAGTCCAAACGAGGTATCTTCCTAAACCGATGTTCTGATTGTTATCCCTCTCCTACTTAAAAACATGCAATGACTCTCTAATGGTTAATAAACAAGCCCAGACTTCTTCTCCGCTTGACTTTTCAAGTCTCTCGATAATCTAGCTGCCATTTACCCACTCAAATCTATTTTTAAAATAAATTTTCTTTTTAAAAAATTATTAATTTCATTTAATCAACAACATTAACTTTGCAACATAAAGAAAAAAAGAACAAAAAAGAATGTACACAAAACTGCAAACCTCTGTTACAGCTTTTTAAAAATAGAGATTAATAAGTGACTAGGTAGATTGGCAGCCAGGCCTAGAGATGGGAGGTCCTAGGTCCAAATCTGGCCTCAGATACTTCCTAGCTATGTGACCCTGGGCAAGTCACTTAACCCTATTACCTATCCCTTACTGCTCTTCTGCCTTGGAATCCATACGCAGTATTGATTCTAAGAAGGAAGGTAAGGGTTTTTAGAAAAATAAATAAAATAAAAACAGAGACTAAATTTCACATAGTAATAACAAAATTGCCCCATTTGTAGTCTCCTTTTTTTTTTTAAATTCTATTACTTAGTTTCCCTCAGCACCCTCTTCTTCAATCAGACCAAATTCCTCTGTGCATTCCCACCTCAAAAGTCCTTCCTCACTAGGAAATACATGCATGGCTCATCCTCTTTCTCTCCTTGTCCAAATTTTTTTTTTTTTTAATTTTAAACCCTTAACTTTTGTGTATTGACTTGTAGGTGGAAGATTGGTAAGGGTAGGCAATGGGGGTCAAGTGACTTGCCCAGGGTCACACAGCTGGGAAGTGTCTGAGGCCGGATTTGAACCTAGGACCTCCCGTCTCTAGGCCTGGCTCTCACTCCACTGAGCTACCCAGCTGCCCCCTCCCTGTCCAAATTTTTAACCGTTTTTCAAAGTCTAACTCTTTCTACCTCCTCTAGAAAGCATCCCGTGGCCTCCTTCAGTCCATTCCCATCTCTCTTGGTTGCATTCTTACAAAATTTAGTCATATATTACAGCAACTAACTATTCTCTAAATTATTTCATAACCTTTTATTTTGCCACTTTCAATAGAGTTTAAGGAACTGGAGGGGCAAAGACTACACTCTATACCCTTTCACCTGCACCAAAAAAGTCCAACAGGGACTATACTCAATACTTACTGATTGACCAAGACTATTCTTTTGCTGTTGAGTATTAAGGTTATGAGATTTAGAGCTGGAGGGAAGCTTAGAAGGTGAATAGTTGGGGGCAGCTGGGTAGCTCAGTGGATTGAGAGTCAGGCCTAGAGATGGGAGGTCCTAGGTTCAAATCTGGCCTCAGACACTTCCCAGCTGTGTGACCCTGGGCAAGTCACTTGACCCCCATTGCCCACCCTTACCACTCTTCCACCTAGGAGCCAATACACAGAAGTTAAGGGTTAAAAAAAAAAAAAAAGGTGAATAGTCTATCCCGTTGATTTTAGATTAGGATTAGGATTTAGGTTAGGATTTAGATTAGGAAATTAAGGTCTACAAATTAAAATTAAGAAATTAAGGTCTACAAAGGTAACTAACCTATGGTCACATAAGCCATGGCTGAGTGAGGATTTGAACCAAAGTCCTCTGAATCCAAATCCAGTGCTCACCATCTACTATATCACACTGTCTACAAGAAAAGAACTAGGATTCAAATAACCAAGAAAAATATCTGAAAAGTAGGGGTACTCTAGGTCTTTTGGAATTAAGTAGTGCTAGGGTAAATCTTTGTGTAGGACCCAAAGGAAACATATAAAGGTGCATATTCTGCTAATAAAACAAAAAAGGAGAGGTCTTTTTGAGCTGCCCTCTTAATTCTGGCTCTTCCCTCCACTCTCTGCCCTGTACCATCCCCTCTCTGCCAGACACACACACACACACACACACACACACACACACACACACACACTCACTCTGATGATGTTGGCTCCTGAGGTTCTTAAAGAAACTTTCCATGATTCTCTGCCATGGATGCTGTCACACCTCTGCCTTTTGTATAACTTCTGGCCCTTGGACGCTAAGGAAGTATCACTGATGGATCCATCCTCACCCAACTACCACTGAACAGAGAGACAATCAGAATCCTAGGCACTGGGCTAGCAGCCATGGGAGATTTGTGAGCTACCTACAGGCATCCGTGGACTGGCCAGTTAGAGTTAGGGTATGAAACCATACACCATCGAGAGAGAAAGCAAATTCTCCCACAGAGGGATCAGCCCAAAGACATGTACCTCATTAACAACATCTTCAACCAGCCAAGCTAACCAGGACTTCTGTTAACGAGCCAGAAGGCAGTGTTAAAGAAACACACACAAACACACACACACACACACACACACACACACACACACACACACACACACACACACACACACACACACACACACGGGAATGCACCAGTAAGCAAGTCATTTAACAATGTGCAAATTTTTATTTAACAGTAAAAAGGTCAGAGCTTACAGAGTAAATCATTTCCATTCCCACCACGGGCCTTGAGCCAGTGAATTTAAAACAGTTTTCTGTACTTGTCAATCATCACTGGACAGCTCCATCAATAAGTCATGTTTATTTCCCGGAACTCCATTAGGATCGAGCCAATTAGTGTTCCTAATTGCAAAACCCAAGAAAATTCTAGGCTTCACAGAATGTCCAGAATTGCAAGCATCCCAGGCCTGTCTGGTAAATAGCAGTAAAAGGATACTGATTGGGTTGGAATGGAGGTCAGTATCAAATTCATTCCTCCTGTTTCTTCCGCATTAATTAAGGCACAGTTAAATTGGAAAGCATTAAAGAGATTTATGCTCATGAAGCCTCCCCTCCCCGGTGTGTGTTTAAGACTTATCTCACCCCACCTATCGGCTGTGGAGAGCGAAGCCCCAATAAGTTACAAGCGGCTGGCCCCCACTCTCTGTCATTTCATGCACTGTTACCTAGGGAGCTCACGCTGACAGCAGAAGGAGCTGGGAGCCAGAGCCAATTTCCGCAGCCAATTTCCTTGTACTGGGGGGGAGTCTCATGATAACAAGTCGATTTTGATTTTTTTCTTCTTTTTTTCCCTTTTTTAAAAAATATACAGAGTTTGGAAGAGGAGACGAGGCCCCGTCTAACGTGCTTTGGGGCAGGAGAACTACTTTTTATCATTCACAGGGGCTCGGGAGCCCTGCTTGGGTCCTGAGGGATGATTCTTGAAAGACCCAGTCAGAAGGCGGCACCATCCACAAGCCTAACGTTCCCTCCCACCCCCAGCTATGTGACAGTGAGAGAGACCCAAGTCTGTAGGACATCGCTTGCATGGCTGAGCCAGAGTCATCACTATCCCAAGTCTACCTCCCAGATCTCTTAGGTCCATTCCAGCATTCACATTCTACGGCTCTCCAGCTCTGACTGGCTCCCAGCCAGTGGGCAGTAAAGGAAGACAAGCAGGGCAGATGGACGATCTTTATCCTTAACTCGACTGCGGGGCCAGCGCCAGCTCTGGGGACCTTGAACCATATTCAGATAGTGTCCAGCCAGTGAGCGATTTTATTCGGGTTCGGTTTTTAAAGATTGGGTACAGGGCCGGAGAGCGGCTTAACTAAAGGGCACAGAAGGCTCTGAATAGAGAAGTCATCTATATTCTACCAACAACTCTGCCCAGCGCTTGGGCAAACAGCTTAACTTCCTTGGATCATGCTCTAAAGATGACAAGAACCTGTCAAAAGCAATCGCTTTCATCTGACCCTCCCTCTACATCCAAACTGGCACTGCCTTATCTCTCACCTAGGCTAACAGTGTTGGCCCCCTTACTGGCATCCTTGCTTCAAGTCTCTTCCAATCCATCCCTTACGCAGCTGCCAAAGTGATATTCAGGAATCATAGATGTGGGCTACGCTAGCCCCTGCTGTTCTTTGGCTCACAGATTTACCAGTGATAGAGACCTTAGAAGTCACTGAATCCAACCCACTCTGTTTTACAGATGGGAAAACTGGGACCCAGAGAGTCCGGGTGCTTTCAGAGGTCACAACAAGTGGGACTGCTGGGATTCAAACCTCCATTTTCATTCCACATCCCCTGACTTTCTCCAATATAAACTACATACTTCAATCTGGCACTCTAAACCCTTTGCAGTAGGGCTCCAGCCTTATTATACTTCATGTTCTATGTTCTAGACAAACTAGCCCATTTCCTCTTCCCTGTACATGACATTTCCCATCCCTAAAAGACAATTCTGTTTACCTCTCTCTCTCTCCGAAACTCTCATTTCCCCAGAAGCTCAGCTCAAGCGGCAGTCCCTCCCCACCCCAATTTTGCATTTCTTGTATTTACTTATACATGTACTTATTTTCCTAGGAGAAGGTAAGTTTCTTACAGGCAGGTTTCATTTCCATTTTTTTATCTTTGTATCCAGAGCCCTGTTTCTCCTAGGAGAAGGCAAACTCCTCGTAGACAGCTTCAGATTGCCAGTTTTGACTATATCCAGAGCTCCTAGAATATTGCATGGCATACAGCAAGTATGAAACAAGTGCCTGTTGAATGAGTGAGTGAATGAATGAACAGATCATAAGCCCTTGGAGGACAGGAACAATGCTGATTTTGCCTTGGAATTCAGACTCTTGAGCACCCAACCAGGCACCGAGTAGGCATTTTAAAAAGGTTCCTTGAACTGGATTGTTTAGTAATAATGACTGTAAAACACCCTGAAACCACACAGCTGATGAAAACACAAGACTGAATAATTCAAGATGTGGTTCCAGAGAACCTCAGTCACTTTTCCAGTTTTCTGTGTCTAGACATCTCGGTCTTGAAAGATTTGGGTACCAAAGTACATTGGTTGCAAAGCAAAGAGTCAACAAGAAAGAGGGAGTCCACCCTGGCTCTTTCTCAGCTAAATCACTGAAGTTCAGTAACAGTAAAGAGGAGGTCAAGAGATGGATGGAGAACCCTTGTTACTGAATGGTGGCCCAAAAGGATAACCTTCACTATTCCTTTTTCTCTTGTTTGGTTTAAAAAAAAAAAAAAGCATTACTATTGAGGCATGGACTATTTTACATTAATTCATGGAAGAGGTCTTGGGGCTAATCTCCTGAAAGGTTTCTGGACAACTCTCTGGCTCAAACAGACACTTGGTGATTTTCTCAACTTGGATTTGTAGGAGAAATTTCTGAATCTCATTTTAAGCCTGGGTAGCACGGGGCAGAAAGTGGTAACAGTCTAGTGATGCCCTAGAGGGCTAGTCCCACTCGTCACTGAGCCCCTTAACCAAGTTCTTTTTTATTTTTTATTTTTGAAAATATTTTTCCATGGTTACAGGATTCATTTTCTCTCCCTCCCCTCTCCCAGAGCCAATGAGCAATTCCCCTGGCTTATACAAATGTTATCTCCTTTCACCAAGTTCTTCACCCAAATGTGTGTGCCTCCTAGACTGACCTAAGCTATAAGACACACGCAGGAGCCTAAAGTGCCTACTGTGCAACCATGAACAAATACCACACCGAACTGACCAGCTCCCCAAGCTTCCATAATGGATAGCCAACCTCAGAGGAATAGAAGAAATGCTTCCTTCCTTGGGTTTTGCTCAGGGGGTATGCAGTAAGAGAAAGGGAGAATTGATATGGAAAATCCAAAGGAGAGGCCAGGTCCAATCCAGCCCAGAGAGCCTCTTAGTTATCACTTGGGCCAGTGAAAAGGATGAAAATGATTGAACCAAAACAAATTAATCCCATTCCTGTGTCAAAGAGGAGGCCTGGCCAAATGCTCAGGGAAACAAAAACTTGTGGTTATGTGGTTTTATAGCTACTGTTGAAATGTGAAATGGAGATCTGGGGAGATGTCAAAGCAAATTCAATTTGGAAACTTCCAGCCCTGAGATTCTATGATTCTGCTCCAGAGTAACTGGAGGCAGGGGCCAGAAAGAGGGGGGAAATGGGCAGCAAGATCTTCGGGAGCAAAAAGGATACAGCAGCTCCAACCCTCTGCTCTCCCTCCCCACCCCCAAGTCCCCCACTTCTGGGGTCTCTGAGCCAGGGGACTGCATGGATGACTCTTGAAAGCACCAAAACAAGCTGCAGAGGGCAATACAGAATTCCATGAAGTGCAACATTGCCCTCTAGTGGAAAATGGACATCAGCTTCTTCTCTCTCTCCCTCTCTCTCTCTCTCTTTTTAACTGCATTTGTGGGGGCAAAGGAAAAACACGAATGTGAATTTTTCCGATGACTAATATACTGAGTTCTCCAAGTCGGAGAAGACTTACCAGAGACTAATCTATAAGCATCAGTCATCTTTTTAATTTACTTGTAGCAGTCATCTCTTTAATTTCCTCGCACCAAGTCATCTTTCAAAGTATCGGCATGAAGTTGGAAGAGCAATAGAAAAGCCAAGGCATGACTCTAGAAGTCATTTCTTAAAGGCTATTCAAGCCTGGAGGATTGCTAACCATCCCAGGATAGTCTAAATGCGGCGCCTAATAGGGCCAGCAGTCATAGTCCTAGAAGCTGCAGGGTTGATTTATTTGCAGGACAAGGACCAGATTTTGCTTCTTTGAACAGGGTGCTAAGAGAGCTGTATGCCAGTACAACTGGCTGCAAAACCAAAAAGCTGTCTGTCAGGGCTTCAGGTATAATTGAATCTGTTTTGTTTTTTGTTTTTAATTTTTTTTTAAACCCTTAACTTCTATGTATTGACTTTAGGTGGAAGATTGGTAAGGGTAGGCAATGGGGGTCAAGTGACTTGCCCAGGGTCACACAGCTGGGAAGTGTCTGAGGCTGGATTTGAACCTAGGACCTCCTGTCTCTAGGCCTGGCTCTCAATCCACTGAGCTACCCAGCTGCCCCCTATAATTGAATCTGGAGCAACCCAGAGAGATCCCCAGGCAACTTTGAGAGCATTGGCTTTAAGGGCAGCTAGGTGACTCGGTGGATAGAGAGAAAAGCCTGGAGATGGAAGGTCCTGAGTTCAAATTTGACCATAGATACTTCCTAGCTGTAACCTTGGGCAAGTTATTTAAACCCAGTTGCCCAGCCCTTATAGCTCTTCTGCTTGGAACCATTACTTGTATCAATTCTAAGTCAGAAGGTAAGAGTTTAAAAAAAAAAAAAAAGAGTACTAACTCTGGGGTCTATGAAATTCAGATCCTACCTTTGGCCTTTACTACACCTGTGTAAGTTTGATCCAGTTTATCTCACTTCTCTGGGCCTCAGTTTCCTCATCTGGGAAATGAGCTAGTCTCTGAGATCGATCCAACTCAAAATCTATGAATGTAGGGAGTCTACGAGGAGAGAATAGTAGAGCAGAGAGAGTGGTGGATTTGGGAGTCAGGAAGAGCCAGGTTCAAATCCCACCTGATACTAGTAAAAAAGACCACAGGCAAGTCACAATATATCTGAACCTGAGTTTCCTCATCCAGAAAATGTAGAAGTTGGAAATGAACTCAACTCTCTTCTGGCTCTAGTCCTACATATAATGCAATGATTTCCCAGTGATTCCCGGTGAACTGCTTTGTTTGAGTGAAACAGAAACCTAAGTAAAGTACCCACTATGGAGCAGGAGTCCCACACATCTTTAGCTTGTGGACAAGTGCAGGAAGGAGACAAAGTCTCATTTCCCGTCTCAAAAGCTGCAAATCATATCTTCGAGGGTTCCCACTAAGCAATAAGCTCTAAGCACAGTCATGAAATCTCCACAATCATAGGATATTGACTTATGCACCATATCAATTTAAAGTCCAGATACCAATCTTTAATAAGACACCAAAATTAAACTGTGGCCACAAGCACCTATAAAGATAAGGCGTATTAGCACTTCATATTCTGAATCTCATTCAATCGGAGCAAAGCTGCCATACCACTGACACCCTCTCAATTTAACTCGCATGCCAATCCTAATATTTAATCAAAAATCAAATTAAATAAAAAATTAAAAGCGAAGGCTACAATCATTTCTCTTGCTGGATTTTTCCTTTTTACCATAACAACTTCTTGTCCAAATATCCTTGGCATTCAATGGCCAACAGAGTTCACATTAGACTCCTTAACCTGGTCCCAGATTGCTATGAAAGCCCCCCATGTCCTCACCAGACCCCCCTCCCCTTTGTAATTCCTCCTTCAATATCTCTAAGTTTCTTCAATATCCTGAAAGGGGGGGAGGAAATAAAACTAGTAAGATGAGTGTTTGGAGGATGAGGCGCTCTAGCACTTCCTCCATCTGTGGTAACTCTTGACTAAAGGTCCTGGTGCTTTAGGGACCTGGACCACTGATGGGAGAGGGATGGGGCCCTATAACGTACCTTCTCGTGGTAGGGTCCTATGACGATCCAGCCGCAGAAGGTGTATCCCAGGTAAATCATCCCGGCACACGCACAGAACCTAAGGACTTTGGGCAACGAAGCCTGCATCGTCAAAATGAGCACCTGGAAGGGCCAGAAGCAAATCTTAGCGGGTTAAAGCTCCATTAACCAACCCCCAACCCAACCAATGGTGGCACAGGAGGTGGGTAACCTTACATTGTATGTCTGGAAATAGCCCAAGTATCTGATGACTCCAACCCAAGCAAACAAAGTGGATGTCCCAAGCAAAATGCTGCAGAGGTCATAATTTGTGAGATTCTAACAAAACAAAAGAGAAGTAAGTGAAAGACTTTTTATTCTGTTCTCCTTTGCTCTATGTAAAGAAATGATCTGCCCAATTAGGGCTACCAGTTTTATATTGTAGAAGCAAAGGTTTTTAAGTTGGAAAGGGAATCAGAGATCATTTGGTCCAACTTACTCCTTCATTAGGAGTAGCTGGAGAGAGTGCTGGGCCTGGAATCAGGAAGATTCCTCTTCCTGAATTCAAATCCGGCCTCAGACATACTAGTTGTGTCACAATTGGCAAGTCACTTCACCTTGCTGGCCTCAGTTTCCTCATCTGTAAAATGAACTGGAGAAGGAAATGGAAAACCGCTCAAGCTATCTTTGACAAGAAAACCCAAATGGGGTGAGCACAAAAAGTCAGATGGAAACAAGTGAATGAAGAAACAGGCCCAGAGGGATTTAATCTCTTGCCCCAAATCATCCAACTAGCAGGGCACAAAGCCAGAATTTGAACACAGAGCTTGACTCCAAATCCAAATCCAGCACTTTCTAAATTACAAAATGAAATAGATTTACCAAGTAATTATAAGCAGCCTTCTCCAGGGGTTTCCTAAATCACTTGTTTCCCTCCAGGCAGAGCAATGATTACATACAAAAAGGCTAAGTTCTTTGGGTTTGGTTTTATTCTTGGTTTAAGCAGCTGTTCCTCATCCTCATTAAATGTTTAAAGAGAGCAGCTTTGAGTTAGCTAGGTGGCTCAGGGGATTGAGAGTCAGTTTTAGAGATGGGAGGTCCTGGGTTCAAATTTGACCTCAGATACTTTTCTAGTTATGTGATCCTGGTCAAGTCACTTAACCCTCATTGTCTAGCCCTTACTGGTATTGATTCTAAGATGGCAGGTAAGGGTTTAAGAGAGAAACAGAGTAGCTTGCTTTACTTTTAAGTGATAGACCCAAGAGACATTTACTGCAATCTTAAATACTTAACACAAGTATTTTGGGTTTTTTACAGCTGAACACACACCAATCAAGTAACAAATGCTTAGCAAGCATCAACAATGTGCCAGGCTGAACAAAAACAATACAACTTTAGTTTCCATGTTCAAGGTATTTATATTGCATCAGGAGAAACAACATGAAAACCTGTACAAAATATAAAAAGTAAATAGAGTGTTGTTTTTTTGTTTGTTTGTTTTTGTTTTATGGGAAGGGAATGCTTAGGTCTTCTGAGGTAGTTGGGCATCAGGCTATAGAGGGTTTATTTTTTTTTTAAGTTTAATTAACTAATTAAGGCTATTTTTCCATGGTTACATAAATCATGTTCTTCCCTCCCCCCCCTCCCCCATAGCCAACAAGCAATTCCACTAGGTTGGAGGGTTTTTAAAAGCTAAACAGAGGCATTTGTATTTGACAATAGAGGCAGTAGGGAGCAATTAGAGCTTCTTGGGTAAGGCAATTTGACTTATAGTCAGACTTCTTTAGATCTATCATTTTAACAGCTAGGTAGAGAATGGATTGGAATAGGAAGACGTAAGAGGGAGGAAGACCAATAGGGGGCTATTACGACTGGCATCTGATTGGCTATGTCAGGATTTTAAAGGAAAGGGAGGACCTTCAAAAAGTATTTCAATCATTTTTTCAGTCACGTCCAACTCTTCATGTCCCCTTTTGGGATTTTCTTGACAAAGATACTGATTCTAGTTTGCCATTGCCTTCTCCAACTCATTTTACAGATAAGGAAGCAGAGGCAAACAAGGTTAAGTGATTTTCCTAGGGTCACATAGCTAGTAAGTGTCTGAGGTCATATTTGAACTCAAGAAGATGAGTTTTCCTGACTCTGGGGCTGGCTCTCTCTCTACTGTGCCATCCAGCTATCCTAAAAATTATTAAATCACATTAAAAATGATCCAACATCCTTATTCCACAGATAAGTAAACAACTCTAAGGAATGTTCTATGGCATTCAGAGCCCTTCATAACCTAAAGCCCCTGCCTACCTTTCTAGTCTTCTTATACCTTGTTTTCTGACTCAGTTTCTTTGATCCAGTGACACTGGCCTCCTGCTGGTTCCGCAAACAGAACCTCATCTTTTCCGCTCCAGGAATTTTCTCTCTCTCTCTCTCATATCTAGAATACTCTCCTTCCTCCATTCTACCAAGTTCTGCCAGTGATCATATTGCAGAGTAAAATACAGGCACAATTGGATTGGAAAAGTGGGGAAAAAAAATGACTGATTTTCAAAAAAGGAAATAGAATGAAATCTGCAAAGGTCAACAAGGTAAACTAAGATTCTTGGCAAAAATCTAGACCATTCAAAAAAGAATTGATGATCTAGCACAGCTTCCTCAAACCCTCCATGAAGCAAGTCAAGTCAACAAGGGTTTATTAAGAAGTTACCATGTGCCAGGTACTGTTATACTAAGTGCTGGGAAGAGCTTTCATTTGACAATGGGAGAAGATAACACATAAAAGAGAACTGAAAAGCAGTAGAAGGGAAGAGATTCTGCACGCTCTCCTGTCAATGCAGTATGGTATTTGGTTTAGGATTTCCATTTTGGCCAAGATGTTGATCATGTGAAGGGCATTCGAAGGAGAGCAGATGGGATGAGATGGGGAAGGACTTCAAGTTCATGCTATACGAGGCATATGCTGAGCTCAACAAGCCAGGCATGGAGCCTGGTACACAGTAGATGTTTAATAAATGTTTGTTGACTTGATTGTTGAAGTCAAGTCAACATGTCTGCATGAACAGAGGATAATTGTACCTTGGAGAAGGGAAGACATGAGGGAACCCTGGTAGCTGTCTTCAAGGATTTAAAGGTCTAGCTAGCATATAAAACAGAGATTAGGAGAATTGTTCTGCCTGACTCCAGAGGGAAGAACCAGGAATAAGAGATATAAATTGCAGGGAAGCAAATTTTAAGCTTAGGATCTGGAAACATTTCCTAAAGATTTGTCATTGTTGCTGTTTAGTTGTTTCTTTGTGAACCCATTTGGGGTTTTCTTGGCAAAGATACTAAAGTGGTTTGCCATTTCTTTCTCCAGTTCATTTTACAGATAAGGAAACTGAGGCCAACAGGATTAATTGACGTCTTCAGGATCACATGGCTTGGGCCAAATTTGAACACAAATCCTCCTTAATCTAGGTCCAACACTCTCCATTGTGCCACCTAGCTGCCCTAATAAGTAGAACTGTCCAAAAAGTGAAAAGGACTGCCTTGAAAGGTAGTGAGCTCCCCCTTCCTTGGAGGGTGTCAAAGATAACCACTTGTTGTATAAGTTATATGGAGAACTTTCTCAGGTAAAGCTTGTTGCTGAGTTCCTTTCTGAAGTGTTGTCCATCAATAGGAGCAATGACTCATTAGTAATGACCAGTCCCCATGCAGTAAATAATGTACCTGGAGCCAAGCCAGGCTTTGGTTTTAGTCTGAACACATTTTAAATACAAAGGACACTGGAAATAGAAATAACAGCAAGTTAATCTCTGTCTAAGCTTAGAAGAAGAAAACTTCCTAGTTGGCAGCTGAGAAACCTTATTTACAAATACTCCATTCAAACAATGTTTGCCCAGGAAAACAATAAGGCTTTAGTAAAGGTAATTTACCATGAGGGATTATCTTGGGCAACAGGACTGCAAACAAACCCCATAACAATGAATTTTCTACTTGTCCATTTGCCACATCGATCCTATGGCTAGAGTCTTCTGGTGACCACAGAGATCATATCTGTAAATTCTGAGGGAAACGGTCCAAAGATCCCCTGATAGGCCTGAGATACTTAAGTTCCAACCCACAAATCTATACCCTCAATAAGATTCAGAGTTTGTGGGACAGAGGGATGTCATTCTATTAAGATAATATAGTAAAGGATAGTAACTGGATCATAGTGGGTGCTTAATATAGCCTTCCTTCCTTCCTTTCTCCTCTTCCTTCTTTCCCTGCCTCCCTCCTTTCTCCATTCCTTCCCACCTCTTCCCCAGGGAAGTTGTTGGGTCTCTAAACCGTGAGGTTAAATGGACTCGGCTTGCCAGAGCCAAGAACTTGGAATTCCCATAGCTACAAGATGCAGTAGAGAATCCCCTCTAGAATTCCTCAACAGACTTCAGAAGACTGGATTTGGGGGCAGAAATACTAGATTTGAATCTCCATTCTATTCCTTATTCCCTGTGTGACCTTGAGCACATGACTTCATTTCTCTGATCTTATTTCCCCCTTATAAAAAGTGGGAGTTGGAGAAGATGGCCTCTGAGTTCTTTTCCAGCTCTAAAACTCTGGGATGCCATACAATATGGTAGCAAGAATACAGGATTTGAAGTCAGGAGACCTCTGCCACCTGTACAACTTGGAGCACAACCTTTAACCTCCAAAGACTTCAGTTTCTTCATCTGTTGAATGAGGGAGCTGGACTAAATGACCTCCAAAGTACCATCTGTTTTTAAGGCTACAACTCTCTGAATTTGTGTCCCACCACAAGCTACATGAATCCCTGGTTATATAAGCTTGGTGACAAAGAACAAAGATTTTGTGGTTAGTCTCTCCCCAGTAAAGTAGACAGATCTTTGGAGAGTCACTCTTTCTGGGGGGAAAAATAGACTTCCTTTTCACCAAAAAGCATTTTTCCCACTTCAGAGTCTACTCAGCAGATGCTGCCAAGTACCCAGTGTAATCAGGAGAATATTATTTTCCACAGTGTGTCGGCCACTTTATTCTACCTTTCTTAAGAAACCAGAGCACAGAAGTGGTTCATTTGTATGTATGTGAAGGGAGATTGAATAAAAGAGAGTATTCTAGAGAAAGCTACAAGGAGTATCAGTTTTCAAGATAAAAGTCCATCTGGAATAATAGCTTCAGTGCAGCTCAAAATTCATACATTCTCACCTTTTCTTTGATTTCCATTTTTAATATTGATCCAATGATGGTCATTAGGTCACTGATGATCACTAAGATGTACCATCCATTGATAAATTCCCAGCGGTCAGCATCATTCACACGTCTTTTATATTTCTCCAGGAAGAACCTTGTAAATCTCTGTAGCAAACATTTTTAAAGTGTTTCTTACACACAATCCTGTCATCTGGGAAGTAGGAGAGAAACCCTGAATGGTGCTCTAGCCCAGAGGTACCACAGACGGCACTGCAATACTTCCAAGGGAGCCCAAAGTAGATGAAAATGTAATTGAGAAATGTTTAACAAAATAAATAAAAATAGCATTGAACATAGATAATGTTAATATATGGTTTTCTAAGAGCAGAGGCATGTTTCGGTGGCCCCCATTTCTACTTGAGTTGGATTCTATTGTTCCAGCCCAGGAAAACATCTGCCAACAAATTCCCCAACTAGACCCTGAAGGCAGCGACTCTGCCCCCCACAGATTGTAGCACTAAGCATAGGTCCCTGATATTTCAAGCAATGAATGAATCAAATCAAATGATAGGTGTCCTAGTATTTAATAACAGACTCTAGCTAACAGGAACCAGTTGTAATGAAAGAAAGTCATCATGGTCCAGTAAAAAGCATGCTAGATTTAGTAAGGAGACCTGGGATTTAATTTTATCTCTGCCATCTATATGTCCTTGGACAAGTCTCTTAACTTTCTCATGTGTAAAACGAATGGGTTGAAATAGATGAGTATAAAATCATCCATCTAGAGTGGAAAAGGCAATTTAGTACAACTTCAACATACAAAGATGAGGTCAGTTCCCATCTGTAGTAAGCAATAGAGGTGAGATTTGAACTCATGTCCTCTGACTCCAAAGCTATTACTCTTTCCCTTCTGAGGTCCCATCCAGAACTAAATCTATCACCCTATTATAAATATATGGTTCAACATGTCACAACATAATGGGGACAGTCAAAAAAAGCGACAACTGCGCAGGAAACGAGCTCTTCAGTTTGGGACAAGCAAAAGAAGGAGAAAAATATCTTCTATGGCCTTTTCCCATGACTTTATTAATTTAGTTAAAGGTGCACCAATTATCTGAAAGAGCCTCACTCTTCAGAAATCTTTAGTTACTTCCTACACCCCAGACTAATTAAATAGCCTGGTGGGGAGGCAATCACTCTCCTTCAGGGACTTAATCTATCTGAGGGACTTCTGAAATAGAAGGATGAGGCAACATCAATATTCCATCCTTTGGACCAACCAAAAGGAAGAAGCCAAAGGGAGGTGAGAAGCAAATGGCACATACTTACTTTTTGCAGTCGGAGGGCCAGGACAATGGATCTGGTGCACAGAATAAGGGAAGTAGCACAGCTCACAATCACAAACACATCGAACATCAGGATGTATTGGGTGTTTTTCTGACCTGGAGAAAGCAAACCCCCCGATTTCACCTTTAGGTCTATTTTCCCGGACATTGATTCTCAACATGCCTGTTGTTCTCTGGCCAAGTTACTCTGAGACTATAAAAGTTATTGGTGATGAAATGGATCGATTTTTACAGCATTTACAACTTGGTTCCATCCAGTAAAAAACAGGAAGCCATCTGAGGTAGCAGTTAAAGGCCCACGAATGGAGTGAGAAGAGCTGGGTTTGAGTCTGCCCTCTTGAGACATAGTGGCTGTGTGACTCTGGGCTAATCCTTTAACCTCTCCTCAAGCCTCCAAGCCACTATCTGGGGGCTTTGAAGTCACAGGTGAATTTCTGATCTTGGGCAGGTAAGAGGAAGTCAATCGTAGCTCCAAAACCAATCAATCGGCATTTATTATGTGCCAACTGTGTGCCAAGCACTGGAGACCAAACACATCAGATTGTTCAATCTACAAGCAAATGGACACATTCCCCCAACCAAGCATAGCTGCCTCTTATTTAAATCACACTGGAATCTCTCTTTAGCTACTTGCTATAAAGTAGAATTCAATACATGAGGGTCCATCTTGGATGCCACTCAAGGGAAATTTAATTAATGAAATTCTCATAATTCTCATAAGGTATGGGCACAGGGCCATAATGCATCATAATGCTTTGGATTTAGCAGATGCTTAATTAATGTGGGGCTTTTGGGGGGATTGAAACAAGTGACAGGATTGGAGCACTCAAGATTACTGTCTCACTTAGGGGTGCTTAAGTTCGGATGGAAGTTATGGCTCCCACCCAATGACATCTATTTATTAGTGCTCCGTAACTATTTCTGGGACTCTATTAGATTAAACAAATTAACCTCAAAAATATGTCTTGCCATCTAATTAATCATTCCTTGTGTGTAATATATTGTTACCTTTGCGTTCCTACTATGTATCTCTGTTACTCTTTTCTTTTTTTAAACCTTACTTTCTGTCTTGATATCAATTCTAAGACAGAAGACAAGGGCTAGGCAATTGGGGTTAAGTGACTTGCCCAGGGTTTCACAGCCAGGAAGGGTCTGAGGCCAGGACTCCAGATCTGGTGCTCTATCCACCGTGCTACCCAGCTGCCCCCTACCTCTCTGTTACTCTTTAGGCAGCCCTCAGTTTCAGTTCTTTGGAGAACACAGAGTTCTGTGACTTCGATAATATAATAACAGAAGGGAAGAATCTAAATTTGGCATCAACTAGATCCATGATGAGATGACTCAGTGGATAGAGCGCTAGACATAAGACTCAGGAAGACTTGGGTTCAAATCCAGCCTCAATTACTAGCTGTGACCCTGAGCACTTAACTTTCTCTTTGCCTTTATCTACTGGAGAAGAAAATGCCAAACCACTCCAGTATATTTGCCCCCAAAAACCCTATGGACAGTGTGGTCCATGGAATCATGAAGAGTCAGACACGACTGAACAACAGCCCCATGTTAGAATCTGGGCTGCGTCACTTACTAGCTGTATGAAGTTGGGCAAAGAACTTCACATCTCCATTTCTTCATCTGCAAAAATATGGGGGTTGGTCCAAATGACCTCTAAGGTTCCTCCCTGCTCTAGACTTTGTTCTAGGGAAAATGTTTGGCTAATTCAAAGACCCATGTGCACTCCTCATGGGCAATTCAGTCAGATTTTCTGCCATTCCATTCCTTGACCCAACACACTGTCCCTGTTCAATGTCTGTCCAAACTCTGTGTACACACGGACAAACTCGGTAGGGGGTTTGCTCATGACTGTGAGGATAGGTAGTCCAAATCCAAAATACTTCAGTTTGGAGAAGAACGAGACTGATAATGCAGGGGTTAGAACTCCCAGTATAGAAACTCCTTCTAAGAAGCAGGTCAGTAATTCAGCCATAGTAATTTATAGTCTTAAGAGTTTTCAGAAGCACTGAGGAGTGAGATGAATTGGTTCTGATCATAAAAGCAGTAAGAGTCAGAGGCAGGACTTGAATCCAAGGTCCAAAATCCAAAGTCTGACCTCTTTGCACTATACCAGAATTTTCTATTTATATTAGTTCTTTGTATGTGTGTGTGTGTGTGTGTGTGTGTGTGTGTGTGTGTGTGTGTTCTTTACAGTAGTGGTTCATGAACTTAATTCTAGTGCATTTCCTGTTAATTAATTAATTTCCTATTAATTAGTTAATTTCCCATTTATCCTGTATATGGCTTTTTTTATTTTTAAACCCTTGTACTTCGGTGTATTATCTCATAGGTGGAAGATTGGTAAGGGTGGGCAATGGGGGTCAAGTGACTTGCCCAGGGTCACACAGCTGGGAAGTGTCTGAGGCCGGATTTGAACCTAGGACCTCCCGTCTCTAGGCCTGACTCTCACTCCACTGAGCTACCCAGCTGCCCCTGTATATGGCTTTTGGTAGTTTATTGTTTCTATACTGTTTCCCCCCCTTAGAAAGGAGCTCATCAGGGCAAGGACTAAGGTTTTTGGGGAGGGTTTTTTATCTGTCTTTGTATCCCCAACAGTTAAAAAAAATCACTGGTCATTAATAAATTCTTATTAATGGAACTTTTTTTAAAAAAATATTTAGGGGACTATTGGTTTCTTTTATCCTGTATATTTTCTTTTATGCACTTAAAAGTATCACTCCGGGCAGAGATCTGCCAGCTTCCCCAGACCACCAAAAAAGTCTGTGATACAAAAAAAGATTAAGAACCCCTACTGCTGGCTAACATTTAAGGTGCCATTTTGAGCTGCCAAATCAAATGCTATTTTGTAGTCAAGCAATAATCACAGCAGGATCTGGTATTTCCTGAACTTCTCAGACAACTGTGTATTGATAAAGATATTGATAAAGGTCAGCTCTGGAATACCACTTGCAAAAACCTGCCTGCTCCCTTTTCAGTACCTCCATCGACAGAACCATCCTAAGTATGTAGGGGAATCTCATAAAAAGTTTTACGGAATGGAAACCAATCTCATGAGTCAGTAGTTAATCTCAGTCACATTTAATTGCTAACAATAATATCTGAGACTTCTAAGTCATTGGTATTAGGCAATCAATCAATCAGCATATATTATGTGCCAACTGTGTACCAAGCACTGGAGATATGAATACAAGGGTAGAAATAATCCTTACACTCAAGAAACTTACAATCACCTCCTTTAGATACCTTGAGAAGTGATACTTGACACCTTTTTTTTTTCTCAGCCATTTCCTTTACCTCTATAAGAATATGGACTAGACTATAGAGAATACAGTCTATAATTCAGAATAAGAAGCTATATATTAAGAATATAGAAGAAATCAGGACTGTGAAGACAGAGTGCAAGGGTACTGGGTCCACTGTGCTTGGTGTTTCTTTCTTTTTTTTTTTTTAACGCAACAAAAACCTCTGCAAATCTTATCCATTTTTCATCCATCTCTTGGTTTGCCATTTTTCCGTTTAAATGCCCTCAGTATGATTTTGCTTATTTGGGGAAGGGGCAGTGTCTCATCAATCTTTCTAGAAATTGGATTTTCCCTCTCTACAGCTAAGCAGCATGGTGAAAAAGACTGCCAACTTTGGAATGAAGATGACATGACTTTGAATTCCTCTTCAGATTGGGCAAGTCACCTAATCTCTCTCAACCTCAGTTTCCTCATCTATAAGGTTGAATGAATTAATTTGTATTCTAAACCACCATTGCTATTAGCTACCACATCTTACTGTGTGGGACAATGGGCTAACTAAGTGAGTTTTCAGATTCTTCTGTTGTCCTAGTTATGGCAATTGATTTATGATTTTTTAATACCTGCATGAAATTGCTATAATCAATATTAGTGGCTATTCCTCCAATGATTTCTAATTTTTTGATATAAAAAAATTTAAATTGAAGTTGCTCTACAAAGTTAGCAAGGCTGACTATACACAGTTAATAAACATTTATTAAGTACCATCTATGTGCCAAGAACTGGAATAAGCCCTGGGAATAGAAAGGCAAAAGATAATCCCTGCTCTCAAGAATCTCACTGTCTAATGGAGGAGACGACATTTAAACAACCATGTACAAGGTAAAATATATTCAGGATAACTGGAAATAATAAGCAACAGAAGGAAGGGAAGGCACTAGAATTAAGAAGGATTAAGAAAGGCTGCTTGTAGAAGGTAGGATATGAAAGCAGGAGAAATAGATAAAGAAGGGGAAAATTCCAAGCATGAAGGACAATCAGTGAAAATGGGAGATGGAGTGTCTTGGGTGAGGAACATAAGAATAAGAGGAGGTAAGGTAGTAGATGACTGAAAAGTTAGGAATGGGGCAGGTTATTAATGGCTTTGAATGCCAGATAGAGAATTGTATATTTGTTCCTGGAGGTGACAGAGAGCCACCAGAGTATTAAGAAGGGAAATGATGTAGCCAGACCTGTACTTTAGGAATAGCAACTGTTAGACTAGAGTAGGGAGAGAAACTCAAGGCAGGGAAATGAACCAGAAGAAGTAGGAGATGGTGAGAGATTGTACCAGGGTGGTATCAGTGTCAGAGGAGAGAAAGGGGAATATGTGTGTCATGTACAATGGTAAAATTGACAAGACTTGGCAACACACCGGATATGGGAGGTGTGAGAGAGAGAGAGAGGAATTGAGGGTGACATCTAGGTTTTAAGCCTAAGTGGGCAAATGGTAGTAGTACTTTTGACTATAATAGGGATATTAAAACAAAAGACTAACGTTTGTGAAAAAGATATTAAGTTCAATTTTGGAGTTGGGGAGTTTAAGATGTTTTGGGGACTTCCAGTTCTCAGTAGTAAACTGGAGACTGGAAGACTGGAAGTCAGCCAAGGTTAAGGCTAGATAAGCAGATTTAAGTAACAATAGTATAGAGATAATTGAATCCATGGAAGCTGATAAGATCACCAACTAGAATAGTAGAGAGGGAAAAGGGCCCAGGATGGAGCCTAGTGGGATATCCACAGTTAGTGGGTATGATCTGGAGGAAGATCCTACAAAAGAAACTGGGAAGGAAAAGTCAGATAAGTAGAAGAAAAACCAGGATAGTTTAGTATCACAAAACCTTGGGGAAAGAGGGCATCAAGATGATAGTGATTGACAGTGTCAAAGATTGTAGAGAGGTAAAGAAGAATAAGGTTTGAGAAAAGGTCATTATCTTTGGCAATTAAGAGCAATTCCTGTTGAATGATGAGGCTGGAAGCCTAATGTAGAGAGCTGAGAAGAGAGTGAGAAGAAGGAGAGGATTCAATTGTAGATGGATGACTTTTAGCCACAAAATGGAGGAGAAATAGAATGATGGCTAGTAGAGATAGATCACTATTAGGGTTTTTTGAGATTGGAGACAAGGGCATGTTTAAACTAAAGGGAAGTAGCCAATAGACAAGGAGAGAATGAAGATAATTGAGAAAATGGGGGAGGAAACAATCTACTGAAGAAAATGAGATAGAGGGGTGGAAGATTTGCCTTGGCTAGGTAAAGTACCATCCTTCTGTGAGACAGAGAAGAAAAAGTTGTAGAAGGCATTGGATGATATGAAATGAGGAAAACAGAAGAAGAGGAAGCTCATAGTGAATGAGTTAAATTTTTCTCAGTTAAATGGTTCAGATAAAAGTTCTCAACTGAGAGGGCTGGAAGAGGGAGAGCTATGGAAGGTTTAAAAAGAGATGACAAAAAAGGATATCGATGTTTGAAAAAGCCACCATGGCAAGTAGGATAGAGAGTTATAATAAGGGAGATATAAAAGGATTGCCTTGTAACAGTGAGGACCCGATTGAGATTATGTAACATACATTTGTAGTGGATCCAGTTAGCAAGTTTTCATGATTTTCTTCAATTTCAATCAGTAACACTAAAAATGAAATGGATAGTGGGAGATAGCTCAGCCTAAGATTTGGCTTGGCAACATCAATAGGATAAAGTGGCAAATAACTTAAGAAGATAGTATAGAATTGAATTGGTTCACCAAGGAGCCACAATGGGTAAATGAATAGTATAGCTACTTCAGTACTACTATAGTGTAGCTACCACTATAGAGGTGATAGTCTAAGAAACAATTAAATGGGTCAAGGGATTGGGAGTCACTATGAACATGAAGAACATGGATTGGGGTGGCAAGGTAGAGAAAGAGAGAAAACAAACAGTTTGTGATTAGATGAGAGACTTTCAGCTTCTGAATATGGGAAAAAATGGGGTATTTTGTAAGAGATGGCAAGATTTAGGATTTGATAATTCCTCTGTGTAGCTGAGGTAGGGTAGAAGAGTAGGTAAAAGAAAATAAATAAAGGAAGTTGGAATGTAGGGTATTTGATACAGACAGCTGAATCAGGAGTAACTCCCAAATTAGTCATGAATCATTCCTATCCCATAAAATGTGAATTTTATTGTTCCTAATATTTTTATTATTCATTATATTTTGTTTGTTCCAAAAGTTTTAGCAGAGTTTTAAGTTTTAGTAGTTATTTAATTGTTTTAATAGCTATTAATAGTTTTAAGCTAATAGGTTCTAAGTTTTTTTTTTTTTTAAATAAACCTCTTATCTTCCATCTTAGAATCAATATGATGTATCAGTTCTAAGGCAGAAGAGTGGTAAGGGCTAGGCAATTGGGATCAAGGGACTTGCTCAAGGTTACAAGTTAGGAATTTTCCAAGGCCAGCTTTGTACCAGTTCCAAGTTATTAAAGGTTAAAACTGCAGTAAGACTTTTGGGACATCTCATTAAAGCATGACACTTCTGTGAAGTCTACAAGGCTTTGGCCTCTTGTTCCTGACACCCAAATCATGTTTTTCAGCCTTCTCATCCACATTCATATTAGCATTTGCATTCAAGTTGCTGGGTTTCAAAGTCGATGCTGATTTCATTTGAAAGGTCTTACCAAGTTTACCATAAAATTTCTCTACCTCTTCTTCAATGAATGCTGGTGAATCTGCTGCATTGATTTTTATGTTGTTTTGCAAATGCATATCAAAAGCAATGAGAAAACCAATGCTCTCTTTAACTTATATTTCTTGTCTTTGGACAGACAAAAAAAATCCCAACTTCACCAACCTCTATTATCTAATGCTCCAATGATTCCCTGAACAATTCTGCTTAATCTGTAAATGCCTTGCTTTGTGGCTTAATTTATAGTGAGAATGATAAGACTAAATGAGATTTGTTCTTTGTCATTTAGAATACCAATGGCATCTAGAATGCCAAATTAAGATTTAGAGATAATCTAAAAATTATATGAAATTCCATATCTTTCTTTCCCTTTCCACTGCTATGCCATCATTGAAGAAGAGGAAGGGCACCATATGGCACTGAGGGCCATCTTGCATTTACTTTTCTTTCTTCATTGGGTTGCCATAACCAAAGAATTCATCTTTCAGAGACTCCCAGAAACAAGCCTCTCCATGCTCAGCTGTGTTAGTCTTCAAAAAAGCAGACATTCTGTTGCCATGATTGTCCTCAAAGCCTGTCAAGTGTGATAGAACCTATTGAGTACACACCATTGGAGACCAGTTTTTGAGATCTCAGATTTACCAGCACACCATTAGAGGAACTCAATTAAGATTTTGTGGAAGTCAGGTCAGTCTATAGTATTCCAGTTCTGCTCCCAACCATTGAATTCAACCGACCAAAAGGGACAAAAGACCTGCTGGGCAAGGAGCCCTCTATTTACAATATCATGCCTGATATTGTGTATCCTCCTCTCCATCCCATTTTCTCCAGTAGATTACTTCCTTCCTCATTTTCTCACTTATCTTCATTCTCTCCCTGTCTACTGGCTACTTCCCTATTATTTAAATATGCCCTTGTGACCAGCCTCAAAAAACTCTCATGGCATTCTATCTCTATTAGCCATCATTCTGTTTCTCCTCCACCAAATAGTATTTTCTGCATCTCTCCAAGCCTTTCCTCTGATTCAGAAGCAAGGTTGGGAATGAATCTCAGAGCCATTGTAATATTGGCATTTTTGTTCAGGTAAAACCTGAATCAAATGAAGATCAAGGTTTATTTTGAAGGAGAAAAGAAATTACAATCATGTTTGTTCAGGGAAGGAAAAGGGGTAGTCTCACATGGTGTGCCTTATGGATGAATGAGTGAGGGTAGGAGGGATGCTAGGAACTGATTACATATACTCTTGTACAGGATGGAGGGATGGAGGGATGGATGGTTGGATAGATAGAGACAGACAGACAGACAGATAGATAGATAGATAGATAGATATACAAAAATGTGAGAGCAGGTTCTGTAGAATTATGATGAACAGATGGACCACACACTTTACATTCTGAATCTACTGAGATCACAGACAATGGTATGAATTAATAGTCTGGTGGTTTGGACTGAAATTAAAATCACGAACACAAAGTCATCAGTCTGGACATTCAGTTGTCTCATGTCCGACAAAAATGAACAACATGATAACATGTCTATACATTACATATTACACTTGTTGGTGAGCTTTCTCTAAGCTTACTTATCCAAAACCTGTTCCTGATCATTGTCAGTGGCAAATTGTACCACCCAAAACCCAAGGATATGTTGGGGCCACGGTGGGGGAGGGGATTACTTAAGATTCAAATAGTCCTAGTATGGGGAGTGAAGAGGAGAGGGAACTTGTTTCCTCAGCTGTTCCAAGGTGAGGGAAGGATGAAGAAAGAAGACAAGGGGGACAAGAATAATAATAAGAAGAAAAGGGAGAAGAAAGAAATGGGAGAGAGAAAAAGGAGAAAGGGAGAAGAAAAAGGGGAGAGGAAAATAAAAGGGAAGGAGAAAGAAAAAGAAGAGAGAAGGGAAGAGAGAAAATAAAAGGAAAAATGGAAAGAAAAAAGAAGGTTATGTCTGATTTTAAAATATGAATTGGGCAGATTTCAAATTAAAATTTTAAGATTGTGGATGTCTGAGAGGTTTACATATGTGTTGCATATCCACAAGAGGGAGCCCAAGTGAAGGAAGCAAATTACATACTGAGTTTGGGTAACATGAGGAAAAAAAGAGTGGGCAATTTCTCTGATGAACCCATTAGATATTTTGATCTTAAGCATCTCAACAAATTTGATCTGAGATCAATAATAAAAAGGTCTCATATGCACTATTCATACCAGTGATGATAGCACTTTTTGCAGTAGCAAATAACTTGATGAAGTCTGATGACAAAGGGACATTTTTGGCAATTGGCAATTATGTAGCACCCTTGACTCTACCTGGGGAATGGCTAGATAAACCATGGTAATATAAATGCAATGGACTATAACTTCCATAAGAAATAATTAATGCAAAGAATTCAGAGAAGCATGAGAAGAATGATAAGAACTGATGCAAAGCAAGCAGAAACAATATACACAATGACCAAAACTATTTAAATGGAAAGAATAATGAAAACATAAACAGAATTCTGTGAAGTTACAATGACTATTCTGGGCTCTAAAGAAGAAAAGAGAATGCCCCTCCTGCTCTTTTTCCTGTAATCTATGGGTACAGATAACTACATGTAGTGTTAGACGTGAGTGGAGCTGAGATCATTTTCCTAAACTGCTTTATTTTTCTCTTTTATTTTTTAGTAAGAGATGGCTCTATGGGGGAAGGGGTGAGTGGAGATATTTGGAAATTAAGGTGATATTTTTAAAAAAATGAATGCAAATGAGTGGAGTGGATAGAAGCAGGAGAAAAATTTATACAATGATCAACTCAAAAGACTGAAGAGCACTGATCAGTGCAATGACTCACTATGCAGATGGGAAAAGTATAATAGTGATAGAAAGAGAAAGGAAGGAAGGGAGAGAGAGAGAGAGAGAGAGAGAGAGAGAGAGAGAGAGAGAGAGAGAGCGAGG